>NC_092259.1:3343134-3393134 GCF_036320965.1 Panulirus ornatus | reverse complement strand
TCAGTTTCTTGCTGATGTTCCCATCTTCCCTAACAACCCTCTCATACTGCTCAGGTAGATGACCAATAAGCTGGCCGAAGTTCATAGCACGGACAGCAGAACCACACACAAGTAGAAACCACTGAAGTAGAAACCAAGTAGTGTAATTCATCTCATTTACACAGTAGTACAACACCTTAAAAATATATCACTGCTGGTTTCTACCTGAGTTCGGTTCTACCCTTGCGAGAGAATGGTCACTCACCCACGTTTGTACTTCAAACGCTCCCAGACGTAAAAAGCTACGAAATGTGATGACAACAAATTAGTCTGGTTGGCCTGACGACAAATGAGAACAGAGAACCGTAACTGCACTGAGAGATAATATGCTAAGCGCATCGCCACAAGTGTAAGTACATAATCACACTTAAGCTCTTTATTACTAGTTTATGCAAAGCATCGCCAGTTTTAAGAGCACGTTGCCAGTTCAGAGGAATGATATGAATTTTCATCATGTTAAAAGCCGGGTCCAGTGATGTGTTTATCATTGAGTTTTACACTGGACTTGATAGACGGTTGTTTGAATCTATCTGTACCCAAGTAAAAGTATACATCATCCATATATATATATATATATATATATATATATATATATATATATATATATATATATATATATATATATATATATATATATATATATATTAACCACAAAAGAACACGTGATTCAGGAATATGCTCATAGCCACAAGGGAAATGAAACACGAGATCTTTCGTGATAATTTCATATCTTCAGAGATAATTATCTCTCTATCTCTGAAGGTATTAATTACCACGAAAGTGCTCGGATCTTCGTGTTTCATTTTCCTCAAGGCTCTTCATATGTCTGTGGACGTGAACCTTCGCTGTGTGAGGATAGAAGGTATCATAACGGTCAATCCTCGTGAGGCCAGTCGCCACAGAGAAACTGTGGGAAGCAGCAGCTAGAAGCGTACCTCAGGTCCAGCCCTTGGTGGCGGGGACAGATGCAAACAGCTAACGAGACCAGTTGCCGAAATGATAACGGTGGAACAGGGAGAGTGCAGCAACCTCAAGACGTATAGTAAAGGGATGGATGGAACGAGGATTACAATGATGAGACATGAAAGAAAACAGGCAGTCGGACAGAAACGCGAGGGACATCACTGATGGTAGGAGGGAAACGGTCGTACCATCAACGACCACCGCAACGGATCGACCAGGAGAGGAAGCTGTGCATTAGGGAATGGAGAGGGAAGCAGAGTAACCAAAGAATGGAAGTCTGGGAAGAAAACTCACGTCACACTCGCTTAAAGATTCTTCGGTGGTGTCGAAGGCCGCGGTAAAAAGTTTCATCAAAATCTTCCGGGGGGGGAGAGAGAGAGAGAGAGAGAGAGAGAGAGAGAGAGAGAGAGAGAGAGAGAGAGAGAGAGAGAGAGAGAGAGAGAGAGAGAGAGGGTGAGTCACGCGGGAGACACCTTCCGCTGAGAAAGCCATATTGGTGATCCGAAAGAAGGGAATGGGAATCTAAGCGTTTGAGAAAGTGAGAGTTTAAAAGAGTTTCAACGGATTTGGAGACAATCAGAAATGAGATAGAAAAGAGAGCGAGTGGACGCCAGCTGGAGAGAGTTAGAACGGTCTCCCTTCGTCCTTCATGGCTGCACCGTGACATGCTTCTAGGATGAAGGTGAAGTCTGGATTTGTGGATATACGAAGTAGACGAGGAAGGATCGAACTGGAGGGGGTACGTCATCTGGGCCATACGACCTACCCACCTGAGGTAACTACGCAGGACGAACCCTGCGTAATTGGGTAGGGTGTGGGGGACTAGACGCACAATCATCCAAAGTTAAATTAAAGGCAAATGAAGGAAAAAAGAATGGTTTAATGAGATGTAGAGTTAGATATATATATTCATGAGGTCGGAAAAGAGGAGGAAAACTTGAATTACAAGAGTTATTGGGGATGGTTTTGGCTGAGGACCACAGAGATCTGTCATCATCATCAGAAGAAGACACAATAACAAACCCATTTTTCTTAGGAAGGTGTCCTTGACTTTAGAATGCGACTGGCGAACTTCTGAGCAGAAATGCAAGCACACTGAACGCCATGAGAGCAGAAGAGATCAAACCGGGACTGGAGGGAGGAACACTGAATAAAAGGAGAGATGTAGAACTTCATCCCAGGGAAAAAAATAACCGTAAGGATAGACACGAGAGGAAGACGTGCTAGAAGGGTTACTGAGCTTTCTGGCAATGTCGCAGTTGGCGTTTAAGAGGAGGGAGGAAGGTGGGGGATGATACATAGGGTTGGTGTACCCAATTAGAAGTTGTAGATATAAGATTGTTGTCAAAGGACCATCTAAGGGGGGAGGGGCAGTGTATGAATAGCAGGAGGGTTCAGAGGTCAAAAAAAAAGGAAAAAACAAATTGAGGTCAGGTGTGTTGGAGGAGTGGTTGTGACGGACGGGCACCAAGCGTGTTGGGTGTTTAATGATTTGTCCCACACAGATCGTTAACGAGGGAAAGAGAAAAAAGAGTAACCCCGGCTCCACTGCTTTGATTTCTATATGTCATTATCGCTCGTTTACCCCGTATACCTCAGAAGTAGGTGGGATTCTGTCCACGACCTGGATCGTCTCACGGTCATCCAATCCAAATACTAGGTCGTTTTGTAGTTGTGTGTCCAAAACCTTGGTCGTTTTGTAGTCGTGTGTCCAAAACCTTGGTCGTTTTGTAGTTGTGTGTCCAAAACCTTGGTCGTTTTGTAGTCGTGTGTCCAAAACCTTGGTCGTTTTGTTGTCGTGCGTCAAAACTCTTAGTCGTTTTGTAGTCGTGCGTCCAAAACCTTGGTCGTTTTGTAGTCGTGCGTCCAAAACCTTGGTCGTTTTGTAGTCGTGCATCCAAAACCTTGGTCGTTTTGTAGTCGTGTGTCCAAAACCTTGGTCGTTTTGTAGTCGTGCGTCAAAACTCTTAGTCGTTTTGTAGTCGTGCGTCCAAAACCTTGGTCGTTTTGTAGTCGTGCGTCCAAAACCTTGGTCGTTTTGTAGTCGTGCGTCCAAAACCTTGGTCGTTTTGTAGTCGTGCGTCCAAAACCTTGGTCGTTTTGTAGTCGTGCGTCCAAAACCTTGGTCGTTTTGTAGTCGTGCGTCCAAAACCTTGGTCGTTTTGTAGTAATCAGGCTGAAAATTGGGATGCTTTATGTGGTCTCCCGTCCACAGGTTAGAAGGGGTCGTAATCAAGCCCCATTCTCCCCAAAAAGAGAAAATTAACCATTTTATACGTTTTTTTTCCCTAAGACTACTAAACAACTCTTGTGATGTATACTGTCATTCACAGCGTTTGAGAGGAGTGCAAAAACATTTTGTCATTCTCGTGTTTTCTAACTACAATATAAATTTGCCTTGTTCAAAGACACCTCATTAAAGACGTTAAAAATACATTTACGCCAATTCTTGATATATATATATATATATATATATATATATATATATATATATATATATATATATATATATATATATATATATATATATATATGAATGATATTTGGAAAATGTTATCAGTATTGCACATACATTCATTCCTGCTATGAGAGCAAACAACCGTAAATCTACAACCTTTCCTCTGCTCTAACAGCATCAACTGCATATAGCACTGTCATTACCAGTGGCATGATCTACTCCCTTGTAACCAGTGAGGATGGAGAGCTATCAGGGTGGAGGAGTAAGAAATACTTAGGGGGAAGAAAAAGAGATTCTGGTGCATAGAGAATAGTAGGGTAGTGAAAAGACTGAGAGACAGATAAACAGATAAACAAGCACACAGACAGACAGACAGACAGATAAATACGTACATACATATGCAGACAGACATCTAGATAAATAGACTGATATACAGACAGATAGATAAGAAGATAGATATGCAGACAGACAGAGACCTAGAGAGAGAGAGAGAGAGAGAAGAGAGAGAGAGAGAGAGAGAGAGAGAGAGAGAGAGAGAGAGAGAGAGAGAGAGAGAGAGTACAAATGTCATTTTTTTCTAATTAATGATAGTCAAATATCTTCATTTTCATAGGTTTGCTGATGATACGACCTGCCACACAGACCACTTTCTTTAAATCCCATTAAACCGTTTTCTTTCTACATAGTTTTTTTTTTACCCCGTTTCTTTTTGTTTCACTTTTCGAAACATCTCCTAGACCACTTTCGATCGGAAAAAGATCCGAAACCCCAATGGATTTTTACAAATAAATATTCTTTACTGGAGCTTCGTATTCTATGCACAGTAACAATGTTAACATCTCGGCATCTTCGTATTTTGGATTTATCTTTCAGAAGGAAGATAGATGGGCTTTCGGCTCTACATCTGAAAACTTAAGAGAATTAAAATACCTTTTCGAACGTTTGAATGATTAATTGGCGTTGTTACGGTCTCTCGGTGGGATTTTGAAAGAAAAAGAGGAGGAAGAAGAAGAAGAAGAAGAAGAAGAAGAAGAAGAAGAAGAAGAAGAAGAAGAAGAAGAAGAAGGAGAATAGCTAAAAGAAGAAGAGGAAGAAGAACAAGAAAAGAAGAAGAAGAAGAAGAAGAAGAAGAAGAAGAAGAAGAAGAAGAAGAAGAAGAAGAAGAGGAAGAAGAAGAAAAGAAGAAGAAAAAGAAAAGCTAGAAGAAGAAGAGGAAGAAGAAGAAGAAGAAGAAGAAGAAGAAGAAGAAGAAGAAGAAGAAGAAAAAGAAGAAGAAAACGAAAAAAAGAAAAGAATAGAAGAAAAGAGGAAAATATGAAGAGATAGTGATATCATAAATACAAATTTCATGTGACAGTTAAATGTGATGAAGTATTGCCTGGAAGTACGATCCTTGAGCACGACAGTACGAACCTTGAAATGGAAAGTACGACCACTGATATTAATAGTGCGACCCTTGAACAGGACGGAACGACCCTCGGGTATAATATCCGGGTGATAGACCAGGGTCATGTTGTCGTGCTCCAAGGTCGCACCGTCGTGCTCAAGGGTCGTCCCGTCGTGCACAAAGGTCGTCCCATCATGCTCAAAGGTCGCACCGTCGTGCTCAAGGGTCGTATCGTCGTTCTTATGTTGTCCAATTACAACCCTCTCTCTCTGATCCATTTCCTCAATATATAATAATCCTGTGTCATTTTCATCGCCAACAGCTCCATTCACTATGAGTGAAGGAGCTGGACATAAATTCTAACACAGGTTCTAATTCACCAAAGCAATTTGTTCTTACCAAATATATTTTGTGTTGGAGCCGCATGGAAATTGTGAGTTGTTGGTGTATATTTGATATCATTCACATATCAGTCTCTATATCTATTTCCGGTATCTATCAACCGAACTATCTATTGTTTTTGAGTGGGTGGCAGTTTATATATATCATCTGTTTCCCGAGTTTTATAGCTAAACCGGCGTTTTATATTGTATATTAATATGTGTCGTTTAAATATGTAGCAAATGTTTTGCATATATGACGTTTAAACTAAGTTTCAACGAAACGTTTGAAATATACATATATATTTTTTTCCCCGCATATGTGACATTCAACCACAGTTTCAGTAAAATTTTGAAAATGTGGAAGCAATTTCTAGAGACTATCATACGGTTCTACGTACGGATAACGGTGATCATGTGGTCATCGTGGTGATTCGGATGACAGTCGGGATAATTCGGTTGACTGGTATAATTCAATGCAAGATGCTTTGCTGGATTAATGATCCGGTTTACCCCCCCAAAAAAGCGACGTTCAAAATTTCGGACCATCATCAGAGAGAATTCGAACGATAGAACATCCGAATATCAGAGTCCGGTTATCGGTAAAGATAATAGCGACCTTGGCCAAAGGAGTTACGGTTAAGTGAGATTTTTCCGTTCAGCGATACGAGTAATCAAAATAACGGTTAGTGGGCGATGCGGATAATCGAGAATTTGATTCACGGTCTCGCGCATAACCGGAATACCGGTGAAGGTACCACGATCCATTAAGTCTTTATGATAATAACGTCCGCATTAGTAGGGCGGCCGGGAAAATAACCTGAATGTGAACTGCTTCTGTTGGTAGACCCGACCAAGCTCTACGCTGCACACGGGCCGGGGGAAACACCAAACCCCTCCGTTGTAGGGCGAGCTAAGCTTTCCGTTGATGGAGTAACCAAGCTTTCCGTTGTTGGGCTTATCAAGCTTTCCGTTTGTTGGACTATCCAACCTTCCCTCTGTTGGTCTCATCAAGCTTTCTGTTGCTGGACGAACCAAGCTTTCTGTTGCTGGACGAACCAAGCTTTCTGTTGCTGGACGAACCAAGCTTTCTGTTGCTGGACGAACCAAGCTTTCTGTTGCTGGACGAACCAAGCTTTCTGTTGCTGGACTAACCAAGCTTCCCGTTGTACGTACATTCAAGTTTTCCTCTGTTGGACGAACCAGACCTCCCGATATAATGGAGTAGCCAAATGTACAATTCTTGGATCCCCCAGATTACTAGCGTTTGAACTAGCCAGACTTGGACAAACCAATCTTTCAGTCCTTGGGATCAATTCAACAAATTCTGCTGTATCTTAATCCATTTCCCTCCTCCTCTACTGGTCTGTTGCTGTTTGAGTTCAGTTGTGAAACTCCCGTTTGTTTATTCTTCTATCCTGTTCAGACACTTCCACACCTCTCATGTTCTACCTCACGTTCAACCAGACCCCCCGCATCTATTTTCATCCACTTCAGCTTCCACTAACCTATATATTTCCCACTCGGGACTCAGTCCAACGCTATGTAGGGACGTTTGACACGGATCCTCTGCTGAATTGGACACACTGTAATGTTGTACCATAAAGTACCTACCCTTGTGGGGTGCCTTTGCTCCCACCGTATGATTTCCTCGTTATCTCCCCTCACGGTAAAGAAAAAAATAGAAAGAGGGACGCTAATATATATATATATATATATATATATATATATATATATATATATATATATATATATATATATATATATATATATATATATATATATATCTAAGGCGAGGGGTAGACTCACAACATGAGATCACAAGTGTTGTGAGTGCCTGATTTTCGGAGGATAATCGTATTACCTGGCACTTTTGTCCTGGCAAATATATATAAACCAAACTAAATTTCTTCTCTTTTATCTCGTGTTCAAAGGAATAACAGCAGATTCTGTTAGTCTGTCATGATATACCCTCCGGTCTGCTAAATGAGGAATCAAATGCAGTTTATATATTTTGACGTACGGTTGGATTCTGTTTAAAAGACCAGCAAGTGTTGGTAATTACTAAATCAACCAACATATGTACATAAATAGACGACGGAAGATGGAATTTATGTGTATTGTATGTTCTGTTTCAGCTGGTGATAGATTGGACTTTAATGATCTTCAGCTGTTGATATCCATGTATAACAGACATACATACACACCTTGAGAGAATGAGGCTGTACAAATGTAAGTGGGAGATGGTGAGGGCAGACATACACATGCGGTATCTTGAAGGACAGCTGGGATAAGCTGCAGATGGCGTGTCTGTCATCCGTGTCAAATACAGAAAAAAAAAACCATCTTCGCTCACCCTCTCTATAGTCTCCTTCACTGATGGGGGTTATGGTTGTGGTTGTTGGTGGGGGGGTGGTTGGGTGTTGTGTTGGTGATGGTTGTGGTGGCGATTGTAGTAATTACCTTTCCGGTTTTGGTTCAAAGGCCAGGCCTCTACACTAAAGAGTTGTACCGTCGCGTTCAAAGGATCGTACCGTCGTGCTTAAGGATAGCACCTTCGTACTCACTATTCGTACCGTCGTGGTAAAGAATCGTCCAGTTCCACTGCAAGGTTGTACCATCGTGGTCAAAGGGTCGTACCGTGGTACTCAGTGGTCATACCGTCGTGTTCAAGGGTCATAACATCGTATTTACTAGTCGTACTGTCGTGATAATGGACCATTCCGTCGTGTTGAAGGGTCGTACGATCGTGCTAAAGAATCGTTCAGTGTTATGCTCTGGTCTCTGGTTGTTCTAGCCTTGCATCTTTCGGAGACCTACTTCAGGTCGACATCAGAAAGGTGATTTAAAATCTTAATATATTTGATCAAGCCACCCTTTACTCTTCTTTCTTCCATTATGCCTCAAGTTTATGGCTTCTAGCCTCTCACCGTAACTCATCTCCGTTAATTATCTCAGTTGCTTTCCTCTGGACCATCTGTCTCTTTAAGTGGCCGGACATGAGAAGCACATTCTAGTTTTCTTACTCACATACTTGCGTGTGATTCTGATGTTTGCTAGTCTTTCAGCGTGCCCCATCCTCATTGCTTTGCATTACGTAAGGTGAACCTCATCCGCCGTGTTTCAGATCAAGTTTGGGGTCTGTCTAGGTCCCCTTGTATGTTGATGCAATCTTCATCACTCTATACTTTTCTCATGCCTTGGGTATCATCTGCAAACATAGTCAGGTATGAGTCCAATCCTTCTGGCAAGTGATACAGATTTGAAGAAGAGTGATGGTACGCTACTGGTGACCTCAACTCATTTCCAGAAGGTTCCTCAAACATGTGTTCTTGATTCCCTTCCACTAAGGTCCATTTCCATCTATCTGTCTATCTATCAAGTGTCCAAAGATCCAGCTCTTTAATCAGTGTCAAACGCTTTCTGGCATCTCAGGCACACCCGAAACACGCATCCTTCTCTTTTGCCTAAAACAGGGAGCTCACTTTCTCGTATAAGTCTAAGAGATGTATTGCATATTACCCGCTTTCTATGAATCCATTTTCTGTCTTGCTTAGAAAATTTCTCCTTTAAAACATTCTGAGTGTGTGTGTGTGTGTGTGTGTGTGTGTGTGTGTGAGTGTTTCTCACCTTTTCTTTTCAGGTTATTCAGTAAGGGTTTTGGGAGTATTAAATGCACCCGTTTGTATGATTCAATCTTCTATTGCGACCATTTCTCTTTTAATAATTTTTCTTCTTCACGTCCAATCTGCAGATGGAAAAATGGACTTAAAGCTTAAAATACTCACAGGTTTTTAACTAGTTTTTTAGAAATAACTTATTTGAAACTGTGTGTACGGGGATAAATATACCAAATTGTATTAGGTATTTTCTTTTTTTTCTAATTCAATTCTAAAGTCAAACTCTCATCAGATGAGAAAGCAACAAAGGTTAAACCACTTCAGATTGATTCATATCCGGGAAATGTAAATCGAGTTGTCAGAATTCCTAGAAAACTGTGTCGAGGATAACAGAATTTACTTCATGTTAGGAAACAAATATTCTTTTTTTGTCTTCTACGTTCAGTTATGGTAACGAATAGTTGGCAGGTCACAGTCAGCCTGGAATAAACACGACGACTATCCCCTGGACTAGATTATGGGCCTTCGTCAACAGTAATTAACGGTTCTACTGTAAGCAGTTTTCCCCGACACCATTTGATCAACGCGTTTGTTTTCTCCAGTTGACGATCGTCTTTTTTTTTTAACCGATAACAATCTTTCTTAAATTTCAATTCACATATTATTTTTTATTTCAAAATGCGTAACATCACCCGCTCTCTGAACACCAGACCGTTAGAAGATTAAACATTTACGAATAAATTCCGATATGGCAGAAAAGTATATTTCTTAAATACATTCTACAATAATCAAACGACAGCCATAAAAAGAAAAACAAAAAACAGGTGTGTGTGTGTGTGTGTGTGTGTGTGTGTGTGTGTGTGTTGCTCTTTGTGCAGTTTTTTGCATGAATCATATTTTCTTTCCGTCCCTTTACGCTGGACGACTTCTGTAAATTGAGAGTACATACATATCATTCCATCAGTCTCACCCTGTCACCGAGCTGCTTATGCAACTGTGTGCAGTGTTTAACTAAACAGTTATTCCGCTTTTGTACCGTATGTCTCAACTTCATTCCTGTTTGTATATGCTTGAAATAATATCGTGTCGTTTACATTTACGCGCGGCTGTGTGTGTGTGTGTGTGTGTGATCTCAAAATTTCGTTATGTTAGCCTTTTTTTAAAAACACGTTTTAAAATTCAAGCATTTTTTTTTTTCTTTTATCTCTCTGACCCTTTTATGTTTTGTTCCTATTCTGAATAGCGCTGGAAGCAATTGGTTGCATTTCATTGCAATAGAGAAATATATATTGATGAGCAAAAAGGGTCACTGATATACTATCTCTAGAACAAAGCTAAAGAAAACGTAATGGTGTAACGGATAATTAATGTTCTCACGGATAACGGAGAACTGCATAACATCTTTTAACGAGAAGTCGGTGTTTGGTTATCTTGAGCACAACAGAGTCTCGTTTAAGAGTCTGGATAACTGTTTTCAATGGGTGACTGAACATTTCTCGAACACAAGCGATACGAATAATAGGGATTCATTGTCACAATTCTCCCGTTCATGAAATTCCACTGTAAAGATGTACAGCGAACAATGAAATTTCAGTTTATCAGACTATCCAACAGTCAAAATTATAATTGATATTCTAGTAAATCATTTGAATTTTTTCGTTATGTGTATTCTCGTCTCTGCTTACACGATTCGTGTCTGATTATCTTCAAGAACTTTTCTCATTCCTTATTTACTCCGCCACCACATTTTCCGTCACTCACATTATCATCAACGGTGTCTTGTCTGATTCAAAGTCATCCATTTCAGTTCCCCGTTTCTATATCAATTTCGCCACCTGGCGCCCGTGACGAGACCAATTTGTCTCCGCGTTCAGCAAAACATATGATGAATGGAGACTAAACAAGATGTTTCGTCACCCAAATAACTCTCTCTCTCTCTCTCTCTCTCTCTCTCTCTCTCTCTCTCTCTCTCTCTCTCTCTCTCTCTCTCTCTCTCTGTGTGTGGAGAACTGTTGGTTGGTGCCCCTAAGGTAGAAATGTACACTGTCTCTACCCTCACCTTATCTTACAAAATGTGAGAAGCTTACAAAAGACAACTGTACCCTCAGAGAGAGAGAGAGAGAGAGAGAGAGAGAGAGAGAGAGAGAGAGAGAGAGAGAGAGAGAGAGAGAGAGAGAGAGAGAGAGAGAGACGGGGACTGTACACTCAATGAGAGGAGAAAACTGGGTAGAGAAAGTGAATGAAGTATGAAGGAAGGAAATAAGGAAAAACACTTACTTCACTGTGAATAGGAGATTCTTCAGCTGTAATCGTATTAGTTAGCAATTTTAGCCGGCAGAATAAAATTACTGAATTTCATAAAAGTAATTTTCGAGCTTCAAGCAATACGAATGGTGCACCGTTCTGACGTAATATTTTCCAGTTTCCGGAAGGCTTAATTTGAATTCATTCTTGCTTTTTTTTTTCTTCTATCTCGGCGTAAAGAAGCAAGCACGAGATGGCAGAAATAAGTTGTATGTCTTCAGGCCAACTGGGGACCAGACGCATAATTAATGGCTATGTAAATATCGCTTATGAATTTCAATTATAGAGCAACATCTTCCAGCCGTCTGGACCTGGAATGATGGTGGTGATGGTGGCGATGGTGGTGGTGGCGATGGTGGTGATGATGGTGATGGTGGTGATGATGGTGGTGGTAGTGATGGTGATGGTGGTGATGGTGATGGTGGTGATGATGGTGGTGATGGTGGTGGTAGTGGTGGGGGATATTATAACTTCTTTACATTTTCTTTTCTTATGGCTTCTGGAAGCTCTGTCTTGGCACATTTGTCAACACCTGTTCACTGCTGACGTCACGTCACCCCGCACTGAAACCTGAAGATTGTGATCAAGTCACCACTTACTCTTCTCTCCTTTACGGTGGGCAAATCTTTGGTCGTCTGTCACCTCTCACAATGACATAGTTCTCTTTATTCTGGTACCATCCTTGCTGCCCTCCTCTGGGCTCTGTTAGTTCTTTGTCCTTCCTTTAGTGCCGCCACTAAACTTGAGAAACACATTCTATTTTTGCCCTAACATACACTTACGAACAGCCTGCGATTCTGATATTTGCCAGCAGACAGTTCGTCTCCTTGAAAATATTCTTAAGGTGGAGATCTGCCGACAAGACATGTCGTTTTCTCAGTCCCTGCCTCACTGTACGGGTTCCTACAGCTTATTCAATGTCAGATAATATTCGTATCGAAGCCTTCTTCCACCGTGTTCCATCTTCATTGCTTTGCACTTACTCTGGCATTTGTCTCGGTCCCTTTGTAAAATGATGCAGTCCCTGGCACCCCTTTGCTTCCATTAAGACCTTCGCATCGTTCGCAAAAAAATATTCACGTACGAGTCTAGTTCTTTACTTAAATAAATCATTTACAGAGATCATTAAGAGCAATAAGAAGGGAGTCGATCAATTCACTGAACAATATTGATGAAATGAAGAATACAAGACTACGTGGCAATAACCATGTTATCATGTAGTCTTGCATTACGAAACTGCACTGAATCACTTCACTGTTTTCTCTTCTAGTAAGGAAAACAGAGATAACAATTCTGACACATTCTTTAGTTTATTCAAGGGAGATGATTTAACACAAGCCAAGATTGTTGTAGTTAGGGGGGAGAAGACAGAAAACGTGGGATGTAAGATGCATGCGTGGCACAGGTGGGTTCTAGCGTATAATTAATGATTATGTAAATATCACTTATGAATGTCAACTCTAAAGTGTTATCTTAAGGCCATCTGTCTTCAGGCATGTGGATGTGGTGGTGGTTGTGGTGGTGGTGGTAATTGTGGTGGCTGCTAACAGCGATGCTGGTTTAACCTCCACGCGCATTCCCAACCACTACTATTACTACTACTGCCAACTACTATTACTACTACTAACTACTACTCTACTACTACGGTCACTATCACTACTACTACTACAAACCGCTACCACATCATTACTACCACCTGCATCACTTCTACCACAATTGTCAACGTCTCAACGCGATCCAACCGTACATGCTCTCCTGCCACTGTACTAATACTATACTGCAGTGCTAAGGTTGATGAGTAATTCTCATGCCATGAGCCTCCTTCACTCATACGACTGTCATGAATAGGACACACACTGCACGACCCCAGGTACCGGAACAGAGAGAGAGAGAGAGAGAGAGAGAGAGAGAGAGAGAGAGAGAGAGAGAGAGAGAGAGAGAGAGAGAGAGAGAGAGAGAGAGAGAGAGAGAGAGAGAGAGACTGATTTAGTGGAATCAGAGGTAAACTTAAGTACATAAAACTAACACATAATCTCTTCCTTGAGTGCTCAAACTATCGTACTGAATAAAACGTAAATAACTTAGACTCTTTGCAGTGGCTTGCGAGATAGTGACAAACCAACAGTGGAGATACGTTCTATAGAAAAAAAAAACGGTTCTCCATAGAGTAAATCTATCTAAACTTCAAACAGTTTATATATGAATAATGCCAGCGCTTATAATTATGAAAAAAAGGTATATACAAATTCTTCTCTATGTTGTGTGAAGTCAGCGTATAGCCTTGAAATGGAGATAAAGTTGATATCATTCAAATAGAGAGTGACTTGTTTGGGGACAGACTTTGATGTAAGAAAGCAAAGTGTGTTTACATTCTATTACGGTGAGGGTGGCATGACCTCGTATGGGATATTACCAAGGGTTATGCGCTATTACTACACTCAGTAGAAAATCATACATCCGTATCTACCTATCTGTATTCATGTGTGTGTGTGTGTGTGTGTGTGTGTGTGTGACTCATAGAAACATTCACTTCTTCCATCTTCAATTCATATCATTAAACGGAATGAAAATGTCGAAATACCACGGGCATCGTTCAATATATTTTGACTCACGTTATCACCTCCTTTCTCGCTTCTGAAGCTTCCTTCAGGATTATTAACGTCTTGACTGCAGAGTTTAATCCCGCAGAGGCAAGTATAAGACAAGAATTCACGTTGCTCTGTAGCGAGGGTTTATGAAATCGTGCACAGTGGGAGCCTCTGAGAGATGAAGGCTGAGGCAGGGGTGGATAGATAGCCACCTTGACGAGGTGTGGCAGTTCGAAATATTATGCTGCCTCCCAGACGTTGGATGGCGAGATGTAATTTTTCAAATCCTCTCCCAGCTAGTCATGTAGGAGGAGAGTGACGGGAGTTAGAGGGAGGACAGCATCCGGCAGCGACTGCACTTGTAGAGTTTAGGTATTAGCAATGTAGATATTTCGTAGGATGACTCTACTAGCTTGTGGCCAGGAGGTGATTCTGATCGTCATTTTTATTTTTCCTTTTTATCGAGGTCAATACAAAATGTATTTGTCTGAGGGTGTGTTGACCGGTAGTGTGGAGTGATATGCTGATGTCTATTGCTATCGGTACTGTGCGGGAAGGGGGTCTGTGGGTGGCTGAAGCCATCCACGAGGTGTGTTGTGAGTTTGTGTGCAGTGTGATAGTGGAGTGACTGGGTCAGTGTGAGAAGGATGTTTTCGTTGATTCTGTTGTGTATTTCTGTAAGGGGTTTTGATGATCATACTAATAATGTAGAGCAGTATGAGGAAGGGCAGGTGGGGAGTTTGGTGGGTTCTATGATGGGTACTCTGCTGGCAAGTTTCCAAATGGTTAGGATTTTATTGTGTAACGAGAATTGGCTTAAGATGTCTGTCAGCAGTTGAACTGCTGTAGAACGAAATGTTTTATGTGAAAATCTGAAATATCGTCAAGGATTACAGTTCTTTAAGGTATTAAGTGAGTCATGAATGTCAGTATAATTACAGGAGGAGGAGAATAGGTATGTCGATTTTGTGAAGGTTATTTAAGATTGTACTGTTTAGGGGTGGGGTAAATATGCGCCTAATTTCTGAGTAAAGTTTTATGAGCATGTTAGTGTGGTCGATTCTGCTGTTAGGTTATGTTGGGTTAATAATGTTTAATGCAGAGGGATCGAGACGGTGTGGGAGGAATGGATGTGTTTTTTTCCCCTCGTTCATCTTGTTGAGGTAGAAATGGCAGTTTGATGTTTGTTTTTTTTTTCCATGACTACGATGCTGGTTCGTGTTATTCAGTGTGTGGATTTTTCCTGTGGTTCGTGCCGATGGTGAGTGGGTTTGGTCTGAGCATGTTTCCTTGTTTTATGAAGTCTGCAGCATTTTGTGAGGAGAAGTTTGGATTATGTTGCTCTCTGTGTCCGCGTGGTATATGTTTTGTTTGGCTGGCTCTGTTAAGGATACTGTTGAAATGGGAGATGACATGTTCCAGGGATAAAAAAAGTTATTTGTGGTAATGTTTTGGAATTTGGTTGCTATATTTTGTGTAAATACTAGCTAGTTTGTTTTTCTGTAGTTTATATTTATATGTTTTTTTGATGACTGTGTGAGTTGGGTGAGTTAGGTGATGTGTAATCAGACTGGAGAGGTGGTCAGGGGAGAGTTCATGTAGAATGTGTTAGATAGTCCTCGTGTGTAGTGCTGGTGTGCTGAAGGTAAATTGTGGAGGTGAGGTTGACTGTTGCACATGACGGTTAGGGAGTCTGGTTGGCTGGTTGGAGGCAGATGGATAGGGAGCCTGGTTAACTGGTTCCAGGTATATATATATATATATATATATATATATATATATATATATATATATATATATATATATATATATATATATATATATATATAAGATTTACTTGAATCTACAGCGTTTCCATATTAATCCATTTATTAGAACAAAAATGTACAGCACATCTTAGTGTGGAAAACAGATTACTTTCAACCAATGTAATTGCAGAGACGTTTGTAAAACCCATCACTGACTCTACCTGGTCACTCGCTCATGGTAAGGATTTCACCGCTTGAGTGAAAATTACATTACGAAATTAGTCAAGACTGTAACCTTGAAATGCTTCATTTACCTAATCATCAAAAGACTTACAGTAAAACGCTTAATGAGGTTTAATCTCCTCAGTAACGTCTATTAACGTACATGATATACAGATTTCCACTCATGTCAAGTGAATTTATAGAGACAAGTTGAAAATTATATCATTTCTCTTTCGAGAAGAAACTAAATTTGTACAAAACAAAATTGCGTACAGCTTATCCTGATAGTTTTTTGAGTGCTGTATACGGGGGTAAAACACCAACCTATTTCCCAGTTTAAAGAGAGTGAACAGGATTTTCATTACCTAGGAAGTAATAAATTCGAACTAACGAACAGGTAATAATAGGGAATAGCAAAGTGATAATCGATAAAGAACAAGAAAGATAATGAATAAAGTATAAGAAATAGGTACTAATAAGAATTATCAAATCAGGAATACATAGAGGTTAACAAATTGACAATAAATAGGGGAAAATAAGCAGGGAATAAACAGGGAACAACATACAGGCAGAAAATATGTAATAACAGACTGGTAATAAATAGGAAACAAAAGATAGATAAAGAATAGGAAATAACCATTAGGTAATACATAGGAAATAACCATTAGGTAATACATAGGAAATAACCATTAGGTAATACATAGGAAATAAATGAGTCATAAATTAAGTACATCTGCATATCAGAGGGATATCATAGCCAGATTTTAAGGACATACGCCAATAATTCATCCTTGTTTATTCATAAGAGATATGCAAATTCATCATCGTAAAAAATTTCTTTCCCAGTCAGACTATCTATTCGAAACTTCGTCTCCTGAATCCCAAACCGTTACCGCGACGGTACGACCCGTGGACACGACGGTACGACCCTTAGACAAGACGGTACGACCCTTAGACAAGACGGTACGACCCTTAGGCACGACTGTACGGTCCTTCGGAATAGTGGCATGGTCTTTGACCTGAGCCCTAAGGGTCAGGTCAAAGTCTGGACTACCAAACTCGTGTTCCAGGGTCGACTCATCGTGCTCATGTGTCCTGACCGTTTATCCGAAGCATCTTTCCTGGCGCTACCTCACTAAAGCGGGAAACGGCGATCAAATATGAAAAAAAAAAAAAAACAAGATAATTATCTTCTTTTCGCCTCTCAGGGCTAAAGACATATAACAGCCTGCCCCTTCAGACAGCTCCTCAGCCACCAGTGCCACTCTCATAACGTGAACGACCCGTTTGGTCAAAAACTGTACACACACTAACCAAAAACCTCTTTCCACTGGTTTAGCTACCAATTACATTTTTCTTCTGTTTTATATAATTGACTGACACGGCTCGGGCACAACGTGTTCGGATCAAAGGCCATCTCGGGTGAAAGGAGTAGAGAGAGAGAGAGAGAGAGAGAGAGAGAGAGAGAGAGAGAGAGAGAGAGAGAGAGAGAGAGAGAGCAGAACGTATTGCGGTTTACAGAGAGGGAAGGCTTGAGAGAGAGAGAGAGAGAGAGAGAGAGAGAGAGAGAGAGAGAGAGAGAGAGAGAGAGAGAGAGAGAGAGAGAGAGAGAGAGAGAGAGACAGGTCACGGCGAGATAACTAATGAGATGGAGAGCTTTTGATTCCACCGTGGTTAGTAGAGGGGCGGAGGCTGAGCCACCCCCAGCTACATAATCAAGTCTGTGTATTCACCGCTCGCGGGCGTCACGTTCAATGTCGGAAGGGAATTAAAGCACTGAGGAGTGTAGATAAAGACGAATGTAAACACGGGACATGCGTGAGGTTATGAATAAATAGGGAGACGTGAAAATCAACTTACTTGTAAATGCCTCAGGGAAAAAAATATATATATGAATATGAATAATTCGCATCGTTATCATGTCTAAGTAAAAAACAATTCTTTTGCAGTACATTTAACACTAAAGATTCTCATAAGGAAAAATATATATATATAACACAAAGAAATCAACGCTAAAAGATCTTCCTTGTGAAAGATTAAAGATTTTCCTTCTATCTATACAGGAAAATCTAGACATGACATGTAAAGAATAACAAGAATGAGCCATACCTAGTAATGCAATAAAGAGGTAATTAACACAATACACCTCAGTTAAGGAAGGAGGGAAAAATACAGGAGCCTAAAAACGTTTCCTGATTTCCTGATAGTGTTTCTTTCCCCCTCAATTTCTCCCACAATTCTTTCGACACGTCCGGGTAAGTTATTTTTTTCCCATAGAAGGAAAAGTTGGTTCCCTGGGCCACGGCGCTGATGAAGAAAATGGGGAATGGCGATGATAAGCGGCTTCCAGCATGAGGTAGGGAGGGTAAAGGAAGGGAGAAGGGGAATCATGAATAGAAAGGGCGTGAAAAATGTGTGTGTGTGTGTGTGTGTGTGTGTGTGTGTGTGTGTGTGTGTGTGTGTGTGTGTGTCTGTGTGTGTGTGTGTGTGTGTGTGTGTGTGTGTGTGTGTGTGTGTGTGTGTGCACACAACAGAGAGAGAGAGAGAGAGAGAGAGAGAGAGAGAGAGAGAGAGAGAGAGAGAGAGAGAGAGAGAGAGAGAGAGAGAGAGAGAGAGAGAGAGCGCTGGGCGAGGAAAGGTGAGACATACACAGGAAGAGGGAAGGGTGGGGAAAAAGGAAGAATATATATAAAAAAAAAGACATCAAAGAGAAGATTTAAAGTAGAAGTAGAAGGTCTAAACAGTTACCGAACTCAAAGGAAGACTTCAACGACTGAGCTTTAGTTCAAAACCAATGTTCAAACAGCACGTACTAACCAGCCCCGTACTCACTGTTCATGGGATCATGCCTAAAAGTTCATGATACGTAATATGAACATCTGTTTTCAACTACAGGTCAATAGCCAATTCGTCCCTCTGTGGTGTCTAGACTTTCCAGGCTTCGTGGATGGTAAAAGCAGGTATAAACACAGACTTACTCCGTGCCACAGACACTGAAGGCCTTCCTTAACACAGTTAAGAAGCTTTCTGATCTCATTCATCACTGTAATCGTTGTCTTGGGCCCATCATCCAGCCTTCACCGGAACTTCTTCATATACACAGAGAAACATTTACCCTAATTCCATCAAATGAGATTCTAATTCCTTCCATCATACGTTACGTTGTTTCGTAAACCGCATATTTTGTTTCTATATTCACATCAAAAGGTTTTTAAGCTATAAATAAGCTTGTAACCTGAATGCAATGATCATTTTACATATATAAGACTAATTTGAACCTTGAATTTGATTTACAAATAACTGAATTCCTCTCATATACAACATTATGGATGAAATTGATCAATAAACTTACAATATTCAGTAAACTTCAAACACACAAGAGAGCTTATTTATCTGGTTATAAATCTGTGTATTTTCGACTCCTTACACGCGTCTAATTCACTACGGGGATTTGGCGGGGCTTTGGATATGCGCGCCTCCACGTCGCTAATGAAAGACTCCCGTCAAAATCATTGCCCTTCTTATATTTACTGATATTAACTATAAAACAGGAAGACATTTCCTTGATTCACTGTCTTCAGTGTTTGGTCTTGCAGCCATCACCAGGCTGGAGAAAGAAGAGGCGAAGGGAATCGTAAAATTAAATAAAAATTTGGAGTTAAAATCGAAATTAACGAAACGAAAGACAACAGATATAGTTTTATGTTCGATGGAAAAGTTTGGGTAACATTTTGAAAAAAAACTTAACTTGAAAAACTGGGTAAATTTTTTATGACGTGTCTGACCCGTGCTAACTGTAAGTTAGAACGCTGATGATTATTTCAAAATGGGAAGATTCTGTTTACAGTGGAACTCCTTTAGCACGACGGTACGGCCTCGGGGTTAAGATGGTTTGGGCTTTGACCTGACGACTCTCGAGGGATTAGGTCAAAGGTCAAGATATCTATCATACCCAAGCTTCGAAACGTTGTGCTCAAAGCTGTAGAGTCATACTGAAAGGTCGTATTGTCGTGGTCAATGGTCGTACCGTCGTGCTCAAAGCTGTAGAGTCATACTGAAAGGTCGTATTGTCGTGGTCAATGGTCGTACCGTCGCGCTCAAAGCTGTAGAGTCATACTCAAAGGTCGTATTGTCGTGGTCAATGGTCGTACCGTCGTGCTCAAAGCTGTAGAGTCATACTGAAAGGTCGTATTGTCGTGGTCAATGGTCGTACCGTCGTGCTCAAAGCTGTAGAGTCATACTCAAAGGTCGTATTGTCGTGGTCAATGGTCGTACCGTCGTGCTCAAAGCTGTAGAGTCATACTGAAAGGTCGTATTGTCGTGGTCAATGGTCGTACCGTCGTGCTCAAAGCTGTAGAGTCATACTGAAAGGTCGTATTGTCGTGGTCAATGGTCGTACCGTCGTGCCCAAAGCTGTAGAGTCATACTGAAAGGTCGTATTGTCGTGGTCAATGGTCGTACCGTTGTGCCCAAAGCTGTAGAGTCATACTGAAAGGTCGTATTGTCGTGGTCAATGGTCGTACCGTCGTGCCCAAAGCTGTAGAGTCATACTGAAAGGTCGTATTGTCGTGGTCAATGGTCGTACCGTCGCGCTCAAAGGTCGTACCGTTGTAGGCAAAGGATCGTATCGTCGTGCTTAAGGGTCGTACCGTCGTGCTTCAAGGAGTTATGACTATAAGACTCATCAACAAACAATTGTTTCTTATGCAATAAATTTGTGAGAATTTATGTTACATACATAAAATTCTTTAATGTACAGATAACGTACGCTATATACATACATATATATATATATATATATATATATATATATATATATATATATATATATATATCCCTGGGGATAGGAGAGAAAGAATACTTCCCACGTATTCCCTGCATGTCGTAGAAGGCGACTAAAAGGGGAGGGAGCGGGTGGCTGGAAATCCTCCCTTCTCGTTTTTTTTTCAATTTCCCAAAAGAAGGACCAGAGAAGGGGGGCCAGGTGAAGATATTCCCTCAAAGGCCCAGTCCTCTGTTCTTAACGCTACCTTGCTAACGCGGAAAATGGCGAATAGTATGAAAGAAAGAAAGAAAATATACTGAAAATCAATCAATGTAGAAGTAATACATTTTAAAAAGATTGCTAGAGAATAAGATATCTCCCAATTCCCCAGTGTAACGAAAAAATACAAAAATAAATCTCATTCTTGAAACAAAAAAGAGAAAGGGGGGGGGGGGGGAAGAAAGGATCTTTTCATTTCATGTTGAACACCTTAAGAGAAACTTTGAGAAAATCCCTTACCCCATCAGGCAGGGAAAACTTGCTCCAACACTGTAGATAAACGACCTCTAATTTATTCGTCAACTTGAGGAAATGGTTGGTTACCAAATTCACGCAAAATTTACGATCGCGTTGCTGTGCTGGTTGCCAACGAACGAATGCCCAAACTTTTGAGACGCGAGAGAGAATATTTGTGGTTTGACGCCGTTGGCTGATACGCTTGCTTGGGAGGGAGAGGATGGCTGGAGCTGGCTCAGGAGGAGGAGGAGGTAGTGGTGGTGGTGAGGTGTGAGGGAGGAAATGCTTTATATAGAGGGTGCACGACTGCCTGCGTCAGGGGAAGGGGTTGAAGGGTGATGGTGTGTCTAAACGACATGGAAACAACTTTTGAGCACGACTGTACGACGTTTGTGGACGTGATTATGACCGTACGACACTGGTGCGAGCATTGAGGGCGACCTCTCTCTCTCTCTCTCTCTCTCTCTCTCTCTCTCTCTCTCACACACACACACACACACACACACACACACAGCAGGCGATGTAAGCCATCGATTCCTCATCAATACAATCCCGCTGAGGGGACAAAAGTGCAGTTTACGACGATTGTAAAACCCCAGGTGTGTGTGTGTGTGTGTCAGCCTATGAATATCGAGTACTTAAACATACATCCTGGGATTGAGACTACCTAGCTATAGTTTTACATATACATTTACATTGTAAAGTTTAGAGCAAACACGAGTGATAAATGGGGGCCATGTATTAAGGTAAACAACATATATATATATATATATATATATATATATATATATATATATATATATATATATATATATATATATATATATATATATATATATATATATAAAATAATAATAATAATAAATGAACGAGACACTATGATTATTAGTAAAAATGAAATTATCTTTATGGACGCCCTAATCATGTATGTACATATCTGTTCCTGTGTGGGTTCCTACAGCTGAAGGCTGCGCTACTTTCAGTGACAGGGTAATGATGATTCCTTAAGAGTGAGGAGTTCTTTAACGCGTCTATACACTGAGTGATGTAAGCTCTCCAAGAGTGACTTTACTGGAAGTGTAACCTTGAGTAGATAGAGTCCGGAAATATATATATATATATATATATATATATATATATATATATATATATATATATATATATATATATATATATATATATATATATATATACAGTCCAGATGGAGCAATATTCTCTTCAGTTTTAATTTTAGAAATGGCTTACGTGATCCTACGTTGGATAGGTACCAATAGAACTCTTCTTTATAGCTCGAAAAACTGATACTTTTTTTTTAATGTTCTTTAAAGGTGGCGTATTTTTGTGAATTTTTATCGTATAAATAATCGACAAACGTTGTGAGGGATTTCACTTCCCATTGTTCGCCGATTTCACAAGCTTTTTTTTCCCCCCCCTAAGGCGAATGTGGTTTTTAAACGACTGTGGCACATACTCCTATTAAACAGAGGTAAAAAGACGATGTTGACATAAATGTCTATTTTGTTTGCATGTTCGAAGCATTGAGTGTAAGATTCCTATTTCCAGTGTAAAGATTCATTCAGTTGAGTCTTATGATCTAAACACTTTTCAGTGATTCATTTTTCTTATTTCATTTCTGCTTTTCCCTCGCTCCCATGGACTTCAAGTTAATCACATGACGTATTTATACACGTATCTCTGATCAGCCCACGGGTTTCGGGCCCCAGTACAGCAAAATCAATTCCCATGAGTATATATGTTCACTTCTGCCTCAGGTGTCACGTCTTGGCTTACGAGTCTCCTGCAGTAGTGTTCGGTGCCTCGGGGTCATAAAGTCTTGTTGTGATGTGTGTGTGTGTGTGTGTGTGTGTGTGTGTGTGTGTGTGCGCAGGGCAGCTGAGTATCAATATTCGGTGTCTTCTCTGCATCGTTGGCATGAAGAGTCATGTGAATAAGTTGTTTGTGCTGTTGTGATGAGTAATGTCCAGAGCATAAGCAGGGGAGAGGGTGTGTGACGCGAGTGTGTCTGGGGAGTGTGGTGTTTGATAGGTGTACGTCTGGTGGACTGGAGTTTAAGACTCTCTTGGGAGGTTGGGTGTTTTGTGCTTGTCTGGTTGTTTCAGTGTGTGTTTGTGTGTGTGTGTGTGTGTGTGTGTGTGTGTGTGTGTGTGTGTGTGTGTGTTTTTTTTAAAAATAATAATAATATTTAAATTAAATTTTTAAAAATTTTAAAATTTTTATTATTAATTAAAATATTTATAATTAATTTAAAATTTAATAAAAAATTTTTTAAAATTAAATTATATTATATATATATTATATAAATATTTTTTAAGCCCGATGGAGAAAATATTCTCTTCATTTTTAAATTTTTAGAAATGGTTTAACGTGATCCTACGTTGGATAGGTAAAAATAAATTTCTTCTTTATAGCTCAAAAAAAACTGATATTTTTTTTTAATGTTCTTTAAAGGTGGCGTTTTTTTGGGTAAATTTTTACCGTATAAAAAATTTAAAACAAACTTTTGGGGGGGTTTTTTCATTCCCCCTTGCTCCCCGGGTTTTCCCACAAGTTTTTTTTTTTCCCCCCCCTAAGGCGAATGTGGTTTTTAAACGACTGGGGCACTTACTCCTTTTAAACAGGGGAAAAAAAGACGATTTTGGACATAAATGTCTTTTTTTGTTTGCATTTTTCAAAAGCATTGAGTGTAAGATTCCTTTTTCCCAGGGGAAAGATTCTTTCCCCGGGTTGAGTCATGATCTAAAACTTTTGTGATTCTTTTTTCTTTTTCATTTCTGCTTTTCCCCCCGCCCCCATGGACTTCAAGTTAATCACATGGTTTTATCACGTTTCTCTGATCACCCAGGGGTTTTTCGGGCCCCAGTACAGCAAAATCAATTCCCATGATATTATGTTCACTTCTGCCTCAGGTGTCACGTCTTGGTTACGAGTTTTCCTGCAGTAGTTTTTCGGTGCCCCGGGGTCATAAAATCCCGTTGTGATTTTTGTGTGTGTGTGTGGGGTGTTTTTGTGTTGGGGTTTTGGGGGGCAGGGGAGCTGAGTATCAATATTCGGGGTCTTCTCTGCATCGTTGGCAGGGAAAGTCATGTGAATAAGTTGTTTGTGTTTGGGGTTTTGATGAGTAATTCCAGAGCATAAGCAGGGGGGAGGGGGTGTGACGGTGTGTTCTGTCAGCTGGTGATGGTGAAACGTGTGAGTAGGTGGTCACCGAAGTGTGAGGCAGGGGTAATCTCTCTCCATTCATATATATATATATATATATATATATATATATATATATATATATATATATATATATATATATATATATATATATATATATATATCTATATCGAGCGTCACATACGTCATAATAGCCACATATACTCCCCTTACATAAAACGTATATGAAGAGAAAAGGCATCGCACGCTGCAGGTCCTGAAATCAACCAGCTCTGCAATAAAACCACGGCTGTCTTCGGTGGAACACGGCTGGTCCATTCTCTCTCTATCTCCATCCCCCACATAAAACACCGTCCTGAAGTTTGCCCCCCCAGGTAAAAGATCAGAACACCCGTAATGCGCTTCCTTATGTTTTTACGTTGGTTATAAGCTCCCAGTCATATCTATCTGGAACTGTGGGTTTTTTTTTCTCTCTCTCTCTCTCTTTACCCCGAAATCTGAGGCTGATTTCAAATGGCCAAGGGTTGAGCAGGAAACGGGATGGGTTAAGAAAGCGGTTCGGAAGACGATAGATAAGGATGGTACGAAGTAGAAAGGGATGGAAAGGGTTTAGGAGAGGGACAAAGTGTTAAAAGATATTCAAAGGTAGCAAGGAAAGGTGTGGGAATAGTTAGAAAGGGTTGGGGAATGATTATAAAGTGGGTGAGAAGGTTTAAAAAGGGTGTTGGTATATTCAAAAATGGGCGTGTAAATGATAACAAAGGACACAGAAATGGGTAGGGGGATAATCAGAACGTTAAGGAATAATTAGAAATGGTTTATGAATGGCTAGAGAGGGTGTGAGGGTTGTCAGAATGTTGCAGAGTAATTATAAATGGTGTAGGAGTAGTTAGAAAAGGTTTGGAAATGGTTAGAAAAGGTTTAGGAATGGCTACATCGTTAAAGGGTAATCAGAAATGTCGTAGAAATGGTTGGAATGGGAGGTTGGAAATGGGTAGCTACGCTTTGGGAATGTTTATAACGTTATATGGTAGTTAAAAGAGGTGTAAAAATGGTCAGAAAGAGAGTTGAAAACGGTTAGAATGGGTTTGAGAGTGGTCAGAACGTAACCTGGTGAACTGACTTTCAACACAGACGAACAAAAAAAGAAAAAATAACTGTTGTCAGCTAACTTTTAGATTCGTTTTTCCATCTCTCTCTCTCTCTCTCTCTCTCTCTCTCTCTCTCTCTCTCTCTCTCTCAATCTTACTTTCTCTTCTATTTCCTCTCCCTCCTTCCATTCCTCCATCTCTCTCTCTCTCTCTCTCTCTCTCTCTCTCTCTCTCTCTCTCTCTCTCTCTCTCTACCTTAATCTTACTTTCCCTTCTATTTCCTCTCCCTCCTTCCATTCCTCCATCTCTCTCTCTCTCTCTCTCTCTCTCTCTCTCTCTCTCTCTCTCTCTCTCTCTCTCTCTCTCTCTCTCTCTCTCTCCTCCTCTTGCAAGGTGCTGTCGAGCGTCTCACGATATGCAAATTGCAGATGAGGAATCTGCAGTGTTGCTCTCCGGAGTTACCTGCACACTGGGAGGACGTTCCAGCCTTGTGGAGGCGTGACTTTGTTTGTTTGTGTCTTGTTCCTGGCAGCATCGTGTGTGTGTGTGTGTGTGTGTGTGTGTGTGTGTGTGTGTGTGTGTGTGTGTGTGTGTGTGTGTGTGTGTGTGGGTGTGTGTGTGGGTGTGTGTGTGATTATCATTAATGAAAAGAGAGAGTTTCACACTCGTGTCGATCTTCTTTATTTCAGCCTTGTATACGTATATACCATATCTTTACCCCTATGTGTGCTTACCACACACACACACACACACACACACACACACACACACACACACACACACACACACGTCTCTTGATAGTCACTCGCTTTCCAAAACAAGCAGGAGATACGAGGCCGCTACTCAATCTCCCACATAACCAGGGGGTAAATGGAAATTAAAATACCCCATGAAGACCCCCCACCTTTTATTAATATTAACTGACTACCAATAACAATTAAAACTATTTTTGCTCTCACAGTAAGTTTTGACACTGTTCGAAATGGTAAAAGAGACAAGCTAGTGATGAGTATCCACACTAAGAATACAAAAAGGTGTCAAATTTTGTAGCTCAAACCAAGGCTGAATTCCGAACGTGGTGTGATTTGAACAATGGGAACACCGAAACCACGGTTTCCTCCACTCTGGTCGCCACGGTGAACCGGGTCAACATCCACTGTAACGGCTAATATCACTGCTCGAGCGGATAACAAGCAGTGATGTGTGGTGTATGATAGCGGCTGCTACCACAGATATCGGTATAGCAAGATAACCGTGGATGTAATGGTAGAGATACGAGGAAGTGGCTTGGTCCACTGCACTGTTTTGGTTCTTCAGTGAGTACATTTGGAGAATATCCCCCTCTCTCTCCCGACCCCTTCCTCCCTTTCATTCCCACTTAAGGAGACTATCTTGGATGGAAGATAAATATGAGAAGAAAAGAACTGAAGGAATTAATCAAGAGTTCCTGGCGTCTCTGTAGACCTAACTCCTGATGTTATTTTGTTTATGTTAAGGTGAAGGACGGAATCGAGATCCACGATTTCGCTGCTCGTTGGGAGGAAGATGTATCATAACGGTTAGTCTTCGAGGGGCTGGTTTCCACACAGAAACTATGGGAAGCACAAAATGAAAATGGGTTTTATATTCACTGCTTATTATGTAATCACTGTGGTGTTGTTTTGACGATAAAATTATAATCTATAGGTAATATATATATATATATATATATATATATATATATATATATACTGACTAATAAGAAGCGGATTATTGAATTTACTGCAGGCGGAGGTCGGAAAAGTATACAAAAATGTCTAATAAACAAGGGTTTGCCAGTTATTATTATTATGCTGTCTGATTATCGTTATTATCATCATTAAACAATTCATCATTCATATAAAGTTTACCAAATACTGATTATGTTCACAATGGTTGGGATGGTGAGTTTTTTCTCCCATCGGTCTATATAAGGTCGGGTGTGTGTGTGTGTGTGTGTGTGTGTGTGTGTGTGTGTGTGTGTGTGTGTGTGTGTGTGTGTGTGTCAATATGACGTCAAACAAATTGACAGCTACTGAAAATACAATGAAAAACACCCCTGACATCTTGTCTTCCGCTTGTTGCGACCCCGACAGCCATAATCACAGCAAAAAAAAGCAAAAAAAAGAAAGCAAAAAAAAGTACGAAGGCTTCCTTAAGGCTACAGAGATCGACGCAGATACACCAGCTCTGGTGAGGTGGGATTAAGACCTGAGAAATTAATCATGATCCTGGAAGGCACACGGTCAGCCATCATGAAAACATTCATGGGAGATCCAAGTGCTCCAAGATGGAGGGAGACCTGGCGGATGTAAATATAGAACACCCCCCACCCCACGCGAGGTGCATTGTGGGAAGAGTGATTACAGAAAACGGGAGATGAATGCCAACAGAATATGATTCACGGAGTAGGATGGAAGGAAAGGAGGGGTGGGGATGGGAAAGGGAGAGGAATGGGTAAGAGAGGAAGAATGAGTTAGGAAAGCAAAGTTACAAGAATAAGGAAGATGGAAAAGGTTGGAACAGAGGAAGGATAGATAGAAATAGAGGAAAACGGTGAGAGAGAGAGAGAGAGAGAGAGAGAGAGAGAGAGAGAGAGAGAGAGAGAGAGAGAGAGAGAGAGAGAGAGAGAGAGAGACGGAGAGAGAGAGGGGGGGGGAAAGGAATAAATGAATGGGAGAAAAGAGAAATGGTGTATGGATGTTAGAATTAAAGCAGAAAGGAAGAGATGTAGCTGTGGGAGGAGAGGTGAAATAGAGGAAAAAGAGGCCAAAAAAAAGAAAAGAAAAAATAAGAGGCAGTCGTCACCATTACCTTCATGTATCAACAAAAGACGGGACGCTTTGTTGACGTACGTGACGTCACTGACTCTTGTTAACTCATGGCGTCATGTCTTGACATCCGTGACGTCGCGATTGTTGACATTCGTGACGCAAAGCTCGCTGTTATTCGCTATGAATAATGAGTGTTTGCACTTGTGTTGCTTGTTTAGCATCTGTGTTGTCATAAGGCGTCATGGCCATTCAATTAGAAAGGTTTCTTAAATCACTCTTCGTAGTACACTCCTGACAAAATACGATATTTCTAACTTTAGAATTCAGTTCGGCGTCAACCACAGCGGATAATTTCTTTTCAATCGAAAGGTGAAAAACTGAAAACATTAGGAATTAGGTTTTTAGCAAATAAAATGACTTCAATTTGCATATTGATGAGAATTTCCATATTCGAATATCATTTGTCATCCCCCGCCCCCCAGCGTCACGGTACAGTCATTCTCCTCACCAAGTTTCCAATTACTGAATCACAATATTATCAACAACTATGGGATGTGATTAAACCATTCATCACAACCCCCTGGGCATTCATAATCATCTTTCAATATTCACTGTAATTCGGAGACGCCTTCTGCTCCACAGGGAGGAATTCAGCGCCATCTGCCTTCAATGGCGGTGCGTTCAGCTTCTGTATCGCTGGATTCATATTGGGTATTGGTGGCATTCAGCTTTACTAGCTAAGTATTCTGTTTCAATATCACTGCATTCAGCTTCAATATCAGTACACTGAACTCAATTATCACTGCATTTCAGCTTCAGTATCTTTGCAGAGGGCTTCAACATCACTGCATTCAGCTTCACATCGCCTCGCATATTCTTCTCCGCAACGTGCACTCAGTTCACCTGCAGTCTTACCTGCATGCAGCTAAAAGCTGCTTCTGCTAAACCTGCCATCAGAGCGAGTGTCCACACCTGGCTCGATACCTGGCACAAGTCAACAATTTCTGTGGTACACATCAAAGATTCAAAGCATCGCTCGTTTACTTCTGACTCCGAATCACAGACAGACAAACTCGATACAACGACATAACAAGATTCAACAAGACGACTGTTTTGAACGACATTTTTAACGTTGGGAGTACGTAGGTTCACCGTTGTAACAGGTCCAGAAAGTTAACAGATCACTGATGTCTGTTTGATGCCGTCTTCTGTTGGAGGGGACGATGCAGACACTGCTGTAACAGATCCATCCACCTCCAATGACCACTGTTTTCTGACGAAATCTCCTGTTGGCGAGATACGAACGGGTGACTGACGCAGCTGAGGTCAAACATTTGCACCTGGTTACCTCTCTGCCACAGTAATGGGGATAAATCTAACACACTTGAGACATAGTGCCAGGTTATGAGTCCATTCTACACACGTGGCTAGTAATATAGACTTTGGAGTCCATTCTACACACTTGACTACCAATATAGACCCTGAAAGCTGTTGTACATACTTGGCAAGCACCGCAGACTTTGGGGTTCGTTGCACACACACACACACACACACACACACACACACACACACACACACACACACACACACACACACCACACACACACACACACACACACACACACACACACACACACTTCTCCAGGAAGACCCGTTCAAAAATGTTCATGGTTCAAGTCTTTAGACAAAAAGTGAGCATCATTATGTTTTGGTTCTAATACAACATCATGTACACAAGTAGTTCAACTGAAGTGTTACCGCTGTTTGGCCGCACTAATAGTATTAACGATGTTGTTTTAGAGCATGAAAAAAAATGGGCCCTATTTTCGTCCATGAACATGTACCTTGAACATTTCTGAACAGGTCTGGGAAAATGTGTGTGTGTGTGTGTGTGTGTGTGTGTGTGTGTGTGTGTGTGTCTGTGTGTGTCTGTGTGTGTGTGTGTGTGTGTGTGTGTGTGTGTCAGACGGACTCCAAAGTCTATATTGTCTGTCACATGTGTTTAGCTGGATTCAAATAAAGACTTCAGAGTGACTCGACTGCTGGCGTTCTGTCCGGGGTGAGTGGAAATTCGTCCCACTGCTCTTGTCATCAGTGCTCGACACGTGCCCCATCTCCTGTGATTGTGACGTGTACGCCAAACCTCTGACTAACCATGATGGAACTTGCAGCCTCGCAGTGTCTGGGGGGGCATCAAACGCCGACGTTATGATCCCAGGACACATCTCACGTCTTGCACTGTCTCCCAGACGCCTGCACAATGCGAGCCAGACCTTCTGTGACAGACATGGCTCACTCCTTTGGCACAGGTTCCTGAATTTTCATTACGCGTCTCATCACCTTTGTGTCACTGGTTGGCATTCGGTCCACAAACATACAATCTCTCCATCTGGCACATAACACATGACCGGTACGTTAACTCACACGACTCCTTCTTCGTAACTCTTGGTTTTCCTGTGGTGAGCACTACGCACTCTCACTGCCTTTTCGCAAAAAGAAAAATAGAATCTCGCCGTAAGTAACTGTCGGTAATAGAGTGGTGTAGATTAGGAAAGTAGGAATGGTAGACTTTGCTCTACGTCCCACAGAAGTGTAGACCGGCAAGCAGTCTGGTAATGACACAGGAGAAACACCAGACACAAAAATGTCGTTCTGTACCGCACGATATCTTAGAACAGGAAGTGTCTTACACAGAACACCTTCAGTGTATCTGCTTCTTCGTGGCTACTGAAAACATGCGGAAGACCAGTGGCTTCGACTGCTTTTTCTTTTTTTTCCCCCCTGAGGAGCTGCCTCAAACGACCCTCCAGCTATTCCTGTACAGGAAGGACAGTTAATTCGTCTTCAGGAAAGATATCGAGACCAAATATGAGATGTAAGTCTGAGATTAAGACTTGAAGGGCTGCCGTGTTGTGTGAGGATGCGATGCAAGTCTGAGATTAATGGTCGGAAGATATCATGCAAGCCTGATATCAAGGCTCGCAGGGCTGATAAGCTGTCTGAGGATACGATGTAAGTCTGAGATTAATGGCTTCATGGTATCATGCAGGTCTGACATTAAGACTTCCTGGGCCGAGACGCTGTCTGAAGTCTCCTTGAAGTTTTCATAGATTTGTTGCCCACGAAGTTATAGGTCATCATATACAGCTGGCTCCACCCTGATGGAAGCGGCAACTCTTGATTAGACAGATGTTGGCGGGATTGCAGGAAGAGGACTTTTGATGTTACTGATGTTCTGCATCATCGAAAAAGAAAGATGTCTTGGTATTTTGCTTGTACGAAGCACCAGCTGAAGAATGTATGGAGGGTGATAAACTTATATACTGATGAACCTGCTGTTGATGGAACCACGAACCTGCTGGAATATCTGCCATATCAATATTGATGGAACCACGAACCTGCTGGAATATCTGCCACATCAATATTGATGGAACTACGAACCTGCTGGAATATCTGCCACATCAATATTGATGGAACCACGAACCTGCTGGAATATCTGCCACATCAATATTGATGGAACCACGAACCTGCTGGAATATCTGCCACATCAATATTGATGGAACCACGAGCCTGCTGGAATGTCTGCCCTCCGTCATAATTTTACTCCGTCGGTTCGACGTCCGTCGTAATGTTGCCTGTCAGTCCGACGCCTATCTGGCGTCCGTCGTACGTCTCTACCTGTCGGTTCCACGTCCATTTTGGCATTCGTTGTATGCACGGCCTTTCAGCCTCACTCTGTGGTTGTTCAGTTGCATCCATCATTTGTATGGTTCCCTAAAGTCATCTAACACTGTGGTTTTCCCCAGTGTCATCTACCACTTCTGAGGTTTTCCCCAGTGTCGTCTACCACTTCTGAGGTTTTCCCCAACGTCATCTACCACTTCTGAGGTTTTCCAACGTCATCTACCACTTCTGAGGTTTTCCAACGTCATCTACCACTTCTGAGGTTTTCCGGTGTCATCTACCACTTCTGAGGTTTTCCAGTGTCATCTACCACTTCTGAGGTTTTCCGGTGTCATCTACCACTTCTGAGGTTTTCCGGTGTCATCTACCACTTCTGAGGTTTTCCAGTGTCATCTGCCAGTTCTTTACAACCCAGATAGTTTCTCAGAACATGATCTGCGGCAACATAGCTGAGGTAAATATATAGCCTCTTCGGCATTCAGCTGATGGTATAGCATCCTGTTCATTAGACAGATGGGTAGGAAGGAGCCTTCTTCTTTATTATCCTGCTTCCATCTATACAGATATGCCGGAGAGAATGATAGGTGTGGAGCCTTCTACTTTACTACCGTGTCTCCATCTATATAGACACAAGCAAGAGAGAGTGGTGGGTAGGGAGGAATCTATTCGCTTTACTATCGTGTCTCCATCTACATAGATATACCACACGGAGTGGTGAGGAGGGAGGAGCCTTCTACTTTATTATCCCGTCTCCATCTATACACATTAGGAATGTAGGATACAGTTCCTGTTCTGAAGTAGACAGGTCTTTTGTTATCTGTATTTCCCATGTACTCCAGATAGATAAGAGATCAATAAGCCTAAATGACCCCAAAGTATCAAAACTTTTACAGTACATGATTTTCTTTACACTGATATAACTTTTCTTCGACTTATGGTTGGCAAGGAAAATATAAAGTTAAATTACATATTTTCCTTCTTCTCTGTTGAAGTTTGCATGTAATGTATTATAAAAAATATGCAAATGAGCTCATTAGCATATGTTTTTAATTCATAGAAAAAAATAAGTGATATGCACTGACTAAAGTGCCAGTTTTTCATATTCTCTTGATAATTAAGGATGATATATGACAAGCGTTTACAAATTTTTTTTTTCTGTCATGCCGTGACAGTCGGATAACATAACATGACATACCTAATCAATTCAACCAAAACTGTCGACTTCATTAAGAAAACATCCACAGGAAGTAACAAAAAAAAATAAGTCTTCAATGCTTTTGTTTGGTTGGTGATCGTGTTTATCAGATTTACCCACTGGGTTGGGTCCGATCCCATTGAATTGCATGGAGTTAATCCAATTCTCTTGGTTAGGTCTGATGCCACGAAATTGGATGTGTTAATCCTCTTATATCAAGTTTACTTGGTTGGGTCTGATGCCATTTAATTGGATGGGGTTAATCTGATCTTACTGGCTGGGTTTGATCCTATGTAAATGGTTGGGGTTGATTCCACGCCACTGGCTAGAACTATAAACCCCAATTTAAGCTCCCAATTTCTCAAATGGTCCTTAACATCAAACGAAGGTATATATATCTATATATACTCCCGTCCCTTATGACTACCTAATTATATATGTATATCTACACAGCCTCGGGTGTCCACACTCAGCGTACCGTTACAGACGCATAAACTAACACACACACACACACACACACACACACACACACACACACACACACACCTTAACATATATACACATTCATACTGAAGTAAGGGACGTGCATGAAGAAAAACAAAATACACTAAATAACTACAAGAATGAACAAAAAAAAGACGTCTTTAATACATACATTCACGTCGTGGGAGAATGATTTGCTCTCTTTAAACGTAGTTTCAAACAAGCATTGTACGCATACGTACATGCAAACATGCACACAGATATGTACGCAAACACACACACACACACACACACACACACACACACACACACACACACACACACACAACACACACACATATCCATTATAAGACGCTAGAGAACGTTAAGTGGTTCTGGCAACGAAGAAGAGTGCAAGCGCACAACCCACCATCTATTTTCCATTCTCTGATTCTCTAAAATTCAGTATTTTTTCCTGGTAATACTCCCACATGCATGCAGATGAGGGTAATTACCTTTTCCCTCTCAATCAACGCATTTAAATGAAAATATCGGAATACATTACAAATCAATTTCTAATTCACACGCTGATATCTGACGTCTCTTGCAGGAATATAACGTATAAGGGAAACTAGCCTTCAACAGGGAGGTGAGTGAAATTGACACCTCTTTACCAACGATCAGTAATAACAGCGATCAGTTTTATGAACGTATGCATAAGATGCTAAGTATATATGCTGTGACCTTCCGATACAGTCAATAAAATCGACTACAGATGGACGTTAAAGGTGATAATATTGAGTATTATCCTGAGGATTCCGGCCGTATTGGAGCCTGGAGATGTATTACACATGAATCACTCAAGAAAGCCACACGGGGTAACGAAAGGCTATTTGCTGAGGGACGGGACGTCAAGTGCTGGTTGTGTATAATTAAACCACGGTCAGAAAGGGCCAGAATAAACAGCCCTGACCTAACCTAACCTACGCGGCCCCTGGAGGTCATTGCTCAGGTTTAAGACGTGTTTCATGAAGACACAAAATTCTATTTATGGCCGTAAAGACGTATTTTATGGCTCGGTACCTTTTAAGAAGGTCTTCCCGGAGCACATTTGAAGACAAGTGCGCATCGCTTTTATAGGATTTCCATCGGCCGTGAAGGTGTTCGATCATTGTCTAGGTGTATCTTATAGGATTTCCATCGGCCGTGAAGGTGTTCGATCATTCTCTAGGTGAATCTTATAGGATTTTCATCGGCCGTGAAGGTGTTCGATCATTCTCTAGGTGTATCTTATAGGATTTCCATCGGCCGTGAAGGTGTTCGATCATTCTCTAGGTGTATCTTATAGGATTTCCATCGGCCGTGAAGGTGTTCGATCATTCTCTAAGTTACGTTATCATTCCCACCTCACAACCCCATTCTCTCGAGCCAGTACCAGATGGCCTTGTGTGTCATATCTTTAGTATAATCATAAATGACATAAGTGACTTATGCAACAGGGAGTTTCCCATGCATGCAAGCAAAACGTATCAGCGGAGGCGAGGACGCGAAGGACAAATCTACTGGAATTATTACACTTTTGAAAACCGTCTGATCCCACGACTCCCTCCTGGCCAAGATCTTTTCAGCCCACGGCGGTCTCTCGGTGTCGCCTTCGTAACCATACCACAAGTCTATTATTACCTTATATAGATCCTTGACCTTTCATGTTTCTATACTACAGGATCGATAGATCGATATAGGGTTCTAGAGAGACCAGGGGAATTTATACTTAATGGGATTTTTTGTACTGCAAATGAACTTGGTCTGTTCAGCTGAGGATTTGTCAATCTATATGTCGTGTTAGTGTCATACAGCTATGACAGACTGTCATGGCGAACAGAGCTGCTACTGGCATATGGCTGCGATAGACTAGCATAGAAAACAGAGCTCTGCTAGTGTCATGTGGCTATAACAGACTGGCATAAGAAGCAAAGCTGCTCGTGTAAAAGATAAGCTGTCATGTTAAGTTTATGGGTAAAATAGCTTAACATATAAAATCCATCTCGATCCTACTCAGGTTATTAAAAGATTAATCTATAGCTTATATAGCGTTAACCAGGCCTTATTTGGAGCTTATTTAGGCCCACATGGGTCTTGATTTTTGAAGTTTCTGGATGACAATATCTCTTTAGATCAACAAAATCCCATAGTATAATCATTTTTAAGTTTGTCATTTCGTATGTGCTTTTTCTTCACGTCTTAAGTCACCAATTCTTCATCCCTTTTTACAATCTAATATGAACTAAAACACGAAACAATAAGGTAAATCATCTTTTTGGCAAAAAAAATTAATGATGGTTCATAATGAGTTAGATGCGCTTTTGTTTGATGTTGGCCTTTGTGTTAAAAGTAAGACACGCTTCATATGCTGTCCCAAGTTACTGCTTTTGTTCTCTATCCTGTATTCTTTGTTTTGATTGACTGATGTGTGTGTGTGTGTGTGTGTGTGTGTGTGTGTGTGTGTGTGTGTGTGTGTGTGTTTTCAGTGCATGACACATGAGAGCTGGAGAATAAATATGAGCAAATGTGGCCTTTCTTCGTCTGTTCCTAGTGCTTCCTCGCTAACAAGGGAAACGGCGATCATGTATGAAAGAATTATACACACACACACACACACACACACACACATATATATATATATATATATATATATATATATATATATATATATATATATATATATATATATATATATATATATATATATATATATATATATATATATACACGAAGATATCATATACTGAATATAACATCAGCAAACTTTTTCTTCTACGAATACACAAAAATATCCAGACTCATTTAATGTTTTAAAGTTTCACTAAATTGGTTCAAACTTTCAAAAACTTTCTTACAACTTTTTTGTATTTTTCCAGAATCTTTTTTTCTCTAAAAACTTTTACAGATTTTCTCGTGCGTCATAAGTACTCTACTACTTTTCAATTCTTTAAGCACGACGGTACGACCTTCGATTAAGTCGGGACGACTCTTGGACACAACGGGACGACTCTAAGACGGTACGTCCCTTACGAACGACGGTACGACCTTCGATTAAGACGGTACGACCCCTGTGCACGATGGTACATCCCTTGGGTATGATGGCGTAATCTACGACCCGACCCTTAAAGTAGTACGACCTTTAAGGGGTTAAAGATCAGAGCTTCATACACAAGGGTCGTACCATCGTGCACGATGGCCGTGCTCAAGGGTCGTACTGTCTTGCTCATAAGTCGTACCTCCCTGCTTTGGAAGGTATTGCATCCATCCTGATGTCTCATTTCATAAACCATACCATAGACCATATCATAAACCATACTATAGACCATACCATAAACCATACTATAAACCATGCCGTAAACCATACCATAAACCATAGTATAAACTTTTCTTAAAACTCTCCTGAAAATGCGGTACCTTTCAATATACCAGATTTAGAAATCCATCTTCCAAAAATATTTCTTAAATCTAAATTGCTTAAATATTAATATATAATCTTATGATAATAATTGGGGCAGATTTTTAAATCCAGCAAGATTGAAATCAGATCTTATTACAAGATGGAGTCAAGTGGGAAGGAGCTGAAGGAGAGGGAGTTGATGACAGAAGATATGGAAGTGAAATGTAAGAGAAGGAAGAGGAGAAGAAAACGAGGGAAGGACAGGAAAGCTAAAGGAAAGCGGAAGAAATCTAGGTCAAGGGAGAAAAGAGAGAAGTTAAAAAGAGGAAAAAGAATGAGGGATTTGAGAGAGAGAGAGAGAGAGAGAGAGAGAGAGAGAGAGAGAGAGAGAGAGAGAGAGAGAGAGAGAGAGAGAGAGAGAGAGAGAGAGAGAGAGAAGAAATAGAATCAAAGTGAGAGTCAAAGGAACTAGACAAAATATAACATCCAGTTTCTCTAACCCAACACACAGCACTTGACGTTAACACGTAACGCACACCACTCGTTCCTCGTACCTCTGTATTTCCCTGCAGTGAGCGCTACGCGCTAGCCATGCCTTTTGGTAGAATCTCGTCGTAAGTATGCAGGGAACAGTAGCCACGCTAGAGAAAAGTCAGCTGGGCATTGTGTGTGTGTGTGTGTGTGTGTGTGTGTGTGTGTGTGTGTGTGTGTGTGTGTGTGTGTCAGCTGTTCCTGGCCACAGTAACAGCTGGAGCAACGCTGGCAGCAAGCTGATGGCGTAATAAAGTGAGCAATTGCACACGGTGGCCTGTTGGGTGGTGGCGAAGATGAGGGAGTACAGATGACACAGGGGTGAGGGGTGAGGGATGGGGGGGACGAGGGTGTGAGAGGTGGATAAGAAAGGGTAGAGTGTGTGTGAGAGGGATGGAGGGGGAGTAGTGGTGAAAAATGAGGATAGGAAACGAGGATAAGACGAGTATAATAGAAAGGGTAGGGTGTTTTTTGGTGAGGTTGAATCCGAAGGGATGGTTTGGGTTAGGATAGAAGGACTGGGTTGAAGACGGAAGCAAAAAGTAATGGAAAAATAGGATATCAGGGACACGTAGGTCGGGTATATATGAGGATAATTGATCGCCGTTTCTCGCGTTAGCAGAGACAGCGCCAGAAAAACAGACAACAAAGGCCACATTCGTTCACACTCAGTCTCTAGCTGTCATGTGTAATGTACCGACACCACAGTTTCCTTATCCACGGTAAGAACTCTATATTGATAATGGTGGTCTGTGTGAACACCTAAGAAAATATGGGTCAATGAACGTGATAGTTAGCGAAACAATTTGAGAAATAAGCGAAACCAATGAAATCCCTTCCCCTAATTCCCTCCAGAAAAGCCTCGATTTTGTCTAAATTTTTCAAAAATATCGTAGTCGAAATATAACAAAATGTTGGACAGTGTTCGCTGAACGTGTTTGCTCGTTCAGCGCACGCAACCAATTCTGGCTATCATTCTTCACCGTTGTGGCCAGCCAGCGAACACGTTCACCTACCATCCCTCACAATGTGGCTGAGCCCAGAAGACGACAGCTGACGTTTCAACTATGAGATTGAAAATTAAGATGAATCCCGGCTGCTCTGGGTAGGAGGGGAAAATCACGTGTTGCTTTTCATAGCTTCTGTTGATTTCCAGAATCTGTTTGATGTTAATTAAGCTGCAGGAATATTATTCTGAAGGAGAAATTGTCATTGACCCTTCGCTCGAGTACACATCATCCCTGACCTGACCGTAAGAATCCCGCATTAAGAAAACAGTGAAGGTAAATTGTTCGTTTGGCCAAAATGACAGAATATCACTAAAGGAAATTGGGTAAGGAAATAGTCATCTTCGTATCTTACGTTAGGCCAAAAACCACCATACGCTTCTCATGTTTGGCCACTTCAGCTGAAGGAGGGCAACGAATGATAGAATGGAAAAAAGATATCATTTATGGGAGAGAGAGAAGAGTAAGGGGTGACCTGATCAGAACCTCTAAGGCTTTTTCAAACCTTTGTGATGATGTCTACTAAGAACAGTTCTTTGAGAGAGAGAGAGAGAGAGAGAGAGAGAGAGAGAGAGAGAGAGAGAGAGAGAGAGAGAGAGAGAGAGAGAGAGAGAGAGAGAGAGAGAGAGAGAGAGAATATTTAAGTGAATAACCGCAGTTGATGAATGGAATGAAGTGAATGATGCAACTGAGACTTCGCACAACATTCAAAAGTTAAGGAAGTTGTATGATCATAGAAAATGTTCAAGCGATGGGGATCCCATTTGCAGAACTCCCTCCCCACAAACACAAATAGGTAATTAAAAAGCAATTACACAGAAAGACGTGAAAACAAAGCACCAAGCAACGAAGAAACTGGAAAACACCCACACGCATGCAAATGCAGAAGCAAACGAAAGCACATACATACACAGAAATGAAAAAATTTACATAAACTTACACACACACACACACACACACGCACACACACACAAATCCAATTTCTTCCGCAGATTAAAATAATAAAAAATGGGTCTCACATCAGACTCCTCCAGCCTCCATATGGCTGGGCAGCAGAGCACAAACCCTGTGATTGAATCCTGCAGCCTTGCATATAGAACGACCCGCTTCCCCAAACAACCTAGGTAAAAAAAAAAAAAAAATCACACAGACACACCCACACCTGTACACATATACACGCAAAGAAAACGCTGAGCCTCACAGAAAACGCTGACACCTACGACAAAAATGTAATATATGTGGATAATAAATTCTATATATAAATACATAAACGAAAAGAATAAATGTATGATATGAATATATATTGAAGTAATGAATTACAAGAAACAATTAAAAAAATACGAGAGATTTCACGAAGAAAAAGACGCCTAAACACACAATGACTTATATATATATATATATATATATATATATATATATATATATATATATATATATATATATATATATATATTATATATATATATATATATATATATATATATATATATATATATATATATATATATATATATATATATATATGGGGCTTATGTAACGCTTATAAAACAAGTCACGTCTACCGTCCGTAGGGAGAGACAGATCAAAAACAGTGGTGATAAGCGTACGATGGGTGAGTGGGTCAGAAGCAAATAAATGTCCAGTGTCCTTCGTGTGGAACTTGCATTCTGGGTAAGAGGAGGCTGTGTTGCACTACGGCAGAGACGAGAGGTGTCCACACACAACACAGACGAAAAAGCGTAACTCTTGCGTGTCTAGGGAGTGTAGTTTTCAGATGGGAATACATCCTGAGGGGATGTCTGGTGAACCGGAGGCCAAAATTGGATTCTGGGGGGGGGGAGCGGTAATTCAATGCTTACCGAGTCATTCCAGCATGAATAAACTTTGTCATGTATATGTATGAAAGTACTATTTTGTATGTATGTATTTATGCATGCAGTTTTGTTTGAAGGTTTGCAAAGGGAGGGAGTAGCGGGGGAAGGGTGATCTGCTGCTAATGTGGGTTGTTGAAGTGCGAGGGAGGCAGGGAGGGTGGGTGTTGTGGAGGCTGGTTAGGGAGTGGTCTCTGGTTGGATGGAAGGGGCTAGCAGTTGTTGCAAAGAGCTGGCATGCCGAGAATATTTGAGGTGAGATTGTATTGGATATATATATATATATATATATATATATATATATATATATATATATATATATATATATATATATATATATATATATATATTTTTTTTTTTTCACTTTTGTTTTCGCTGCGTAAAAGTTGAATGTTTGTGGCTAACTGTTCAGCAACACACGTTTAGAAAAACTCTCTCCCCGTGACACACATAGAATAAATACACACACACACACACACACACACACACACACACACACACACACACACACACACACACACACACACACACACACACACACACACACACACACACACACACACACCATCTCTAGGGGTCTCTGTTGATGGAACCAGAGACCACCCTAAAAACCAATTATCGTCCCTCGAGACCATTAGAGGTGAAGACTGACAGATCTCATTCATGACCTCAACACTTGAGGCAGGAAGGTTGTATTTAATTTGTGGGGCCAGACTGGAGGTCCAAGCCCGTCGCCCGAGTATGGCAGATTAAAGGTAATTGTTTGTTCACTTGTTCAGATCTGAATTATTGTGTGTGTGTGTGTGTGTGTGTGTGTGTGTGTGTGTGTGTGTGTGTGTGATATGAATTATAAACATTTCCATTCCTATATACATATATTTGGCCTTATCATTTCCCATAACACATACACCACCACCACTTAAACATCAAGACTTGAAGCACTTATCTGAAGTACATGGAAACATTTATAAAAAGCCAATCTATGGAAGTTTTTAAAAAAAATATTACAACTTACTTTACTACTTAACAAAATAAAAATTTCTTTACGCCTTATAACACTTACCTTACTACATAATCAACCCAGCATGAAGCACTTATAAAAAGTATATCTAACACTTAAAGAAAAAATTGAGAAACCACACTTATAGGGCATGTTCTGAAACACTCAGGTGGTGCCACTTTGAAGTACAAGGCTTCACAACACATTCTGAAACACATATACAACTTGTTTAAAAACACTTAAATATCTGGCATTAAATAGCTTGAAATACTGAAAGCTCTAGCTACAAACACAGAAACACTTAAACCAAACATTATATTTTGAAACACTGGAGAAACATGCAAACATAATGTGAGTCTTTCATATAAACAAAGGTTTAAACATCTCATTACTTCAACACAATACGAAACACACGAACCATAATAAACTATCCATAAAACCCAAATTAGAGACACAAATGCAAAACAGTCTCGATATAACTCCCACACCTGGAACACTAATTCAAACACACCGCTCAACACATATGCATTTAAACATCATATTTCAAAAGTGTCGAAAGATCTCAAAGCAACAAGGGAAACACATCGTGAAAAGCATGCAAAACACCCTCTGAATTTCGGAACGCTTCGAACAGCACACACCGAAATACCATCATGGCCAAGGATAGGAAAAAAAAACAAAAAAAAAAAACGAATCCCTCCTGGATGACTGATGCGTTCCTGGATCTGGTCTGGAAAAGCCTTTGTTCCTTGGGTCTGGAAAAGGGCGAGCCAATTACCGGATGGAGCGAAAAGTATTTTGCCAGCGTTAATTAGCACTCCCTCTTCCAGCACCTCCTTCGTTCGTGAACCCCTCTCTCTCTCTCTCTCTCTCTCTCTCTCTCTCTCTCTCTCTCTCTCTCTCTCTCTCTCTCTCTCTCGGGTTATCGTGTAGCAGCGAAGCCAGCACTGACCGGGCTCCCGATAGCACGATTCACCGGGTAAAATAGCGAGGGCCAAAACAGTCCAGGCATCGGATAATGCGGATCATCGCATGAGAGCGAAGCCAGGACTGACTGACTGGGCTTCATATAACACGGATTCCCTTGCAATGCTGAAGCTAGGATTATCTGGACTCTTGAAAACACGTATTTCACCTGTTTCGGTGATGGATAATCAAGGCTTTGGGCCTCATTAGCTTCTGGGCATGTAATTTTGCACCATCAAGCTCTGAGTAACTGAAGCACTGCTTGACATGGTAATGAATAATTAAGTCCGCTAATTGGGGTGGTGTGGTTACGTGGGAGTACATGGGGGGAAAGACATATAACAGAAGACCTTAATGGTCCATGACGAGGTTATCTGCAGCCGTGATCTTATTTGTGGCAGAAAGAGGATAGTAAAGTAGGAGGCACCTCCCCACCCACCGCTCCCTCCGGCTCAACAGTCGGCAATGATAAAAAAAAAAAGAAGAAAGGAACACTATGCAATATGGAGAGAGTATACTGCCTTGGAACTTTTATGTAAAAGTGAGAAAGGGAAAAGTTCTTTATTCTAACTCTAGTGAGTTTCTCTGAAGTGGAGGTTCAAATCTGAAACTGGAAAAATGGAGGTCAATTCTTTCAAAAGGTAACTTTAATACTTTTCCCCCCCAACGAGCTAGGTCTATCACTAAAGTATTTTTTCCAAAGTTTATTTAAAAGTTCTGATAGTCTTCGTATTTCCTACAACTGTTGGTGATTAATTATAAAGTTCTACAACTTTTTCGCTAAAAAACAGAGAAAAGAAAAACTCTTGCCCACGTATTACATCTTCCTCATAATTTCATATCAAAATATCTGGCCGTTGAATCTCTAACATGAAGCAACTTTCGCAAGTTGGTTTGGAAATTATTTAGGGAAATTATTGAGGGAAGTCAAGATTCAGCTACACTGAGTTTGGCAACAATCAAGAATCCATTAAATTAGCGTGGCAGCTGAGGGAAACAGTGTTATTCATCGAAGAAGACACGCGGTGAGCTGTACGCGCTCCGTATTCCATTTTCTTTGCCAAACATCTTTTTTACGGTTATTTTCCCTCTCAATTCCATTATATTTACCCATATAACGAACATTGTCTACATGAATATTTTTCCCCCCCACACGTTTTCTTTCCTTCAGTAAGTATTATGAGCTCCACATATTCACTAGTCATCATAATTCTAAAACCATCAGAGCCAATCCCAAGTGTTACTACACATCTCTAATCATTCTCATCATCTGGTTCGTTTCGTATGTTCTCGTAAACTTATCTATTTCTAAACCTAATTTTCCTTCGTCCTATATGTTTTTCATTGTCATTTTCTAATCATTCAACTTTGTTAATTTCCTTTCTTCATATGCTTAATTTTTCAGTTATTTGTTTTCATCTTTCCTGTGTTTATAGTTTTATTATCAGGTTTATTCTCCTATCACTTTATAATCAGGTTTAATTTTCTATATGTCCTTCTGTACCTGCTCGTTATAATTAGGCGTATTTCTGTATATGTTCTTCGTACCTGCCTCGATATAATCAGGCGTATTTCCTATATATATATATATATATATATATATATATATATATATATATATATATATATATATATATATATATATATGACTGCCTGTATGACTGCCTTGTCTGGATATGACAAGTACATCCATGAACAGGAGACTGAGCCTTCGAGGAAAAAAATTCCTCACTTGCCTTCCTCTGTTCTTGTTTTTAAAAAGTGATTATACAATAGGGGAGGATTTCTAGCCCCCGGCCTAACCCCACTCCCGCTCTCGTCAGTTCCCCTCTACCTACCTCACACATATATACCTGGGTGGTATTCTTTCTACCTTTATCCCAGGAGATGAATTGTCTAATCATTCTCGCATCAATAAGACTTTCCCTTCGTCTGCATGTATCATCTTTCAGCAATCAATCTTCTCTCGCATTGCTTCCTCGTTATTACTTGAATCCTTCCATAATTTCGTCTTGTATTCCATTCCACCATCTTTTCCAGCATCACTGATCTTCACATTTAGCCTTTAGGGAGCTGCGTTCCAATGGGGAGCAGGGTAAGTTGGGCTCCTTTGATGCAATACGGTCCTGAAGGACGATGAATCTCACCCGGTGCGTCTTCCATCAATTCTTCCCATCAGTTCAAACAGCATCCATTATTGCTCTAACTTATTCTCTCCCTTTGAGCCTTTTTCTCCAGTTTCCTTACCTACCATTCCCTCGTAATTTACACTATTTCCTTCACTCCATCCCCCTGCATCTCTTTTTTCCCTTTTCGTTTACACTCATCTTCACTGGGCACTGGTTTTGGGCGACCTGCATCTGTAATCACCACGCCTAGTTACATGTAGCATCGGCACATAAGACCATACCAGTAGGGTATAACTGTCTTCATATCTGAATCAAGTTTTCTTTCACATATTTAGATAAAATTATCAATACTTAGATATTTTCATCTCTACTGGATTCACAGATTTCTATAGTATGTAATGTGTGCGTGAGGTTCATATATATATATATATATATATATATATATATATATATATATATATATATATATATATATATATATATATATATCGTCGGGACGGAGAGAGCATTGCTCATATGAGTTCCATCCGACATTATGTTCCTCTTCTTCCCGTATCAATTTCAAGCTGCTCGTTAGCTCCCTTCTAGTAACGAGGTACTTGGCTCTGATTATCATTTTTTCTTAACGATGTCTCGAGATAAGGAGTGTGGGGCAGCTGCATGTAAGACTTGACTTTGGGGGACAAACGGAAGACCAACTCACAATCGTGAGTGATGGAAGATGGCTCATAAGATTTTTAAGAGGTTTGGCATTGTCTTGTTAAGGTGTACTCAATACGTCTGTCTGTCTGTCTGTCTGTCTGTCTCTCTCTCTCTCTCTCTCTCTCTCTCTCTCTCTCTCTCTCTCTCTCTCTCTCTCTCTCTCTCTCAGTGCTCAGCCACTTGATCTCATGCCAGCAGAGAACAAACACTGAGTATTTCCAACATATTTGTACTTCTCTATTGTCATGTTCAGTTTGTCTTTTATTCCCGGGCCTGCCTAGGGTCGAATCTGCACAGGTTCGAATCCTGGTTGCGGCAATCGGTCAACTGTCAACCCAGCTGTTCATCCATTCCTTAGGGGTTGGTCGATAAGATGGATACGTTAGCCGTCTCAGCTAACAAAAAATTTGCATCTTAAGCGTTTGATTGCCAATAATAAACACACACACACACACACACACACACACACAAACACACTATGAATGAAAAGTTACCTCCACTGAGGCTGTATCACGTCAGTGGAGAAAAAAGGATCACAGTCTCATCCAAGAATTTTTTTCCATTCTAAAGGAGATCCTCATTTCCCTGCTACTGACTGTAGCGCACACTTGAAGCTGCGAGAATTCCATAGAAAATACTGAATGTATATATATATATGGTTTGGCAATGAAGAAAAATGATATATAAGGCAGATATCAATTTCAAGTTTATGACATCTTTTTCTTCTTTATTTATTTGTGTTGTAAAGACTAAGGAATTTTTTTTTAACTTTAATACCAATAATGTCGTTACCTCATCATAAATGACTTTTAAACTCGTTTCGACATTTTTATTTCAACATCCTCTCGACCGGCGTTTAGTTTCACCTCAGTTTTTTTAAATCCTCCCCTTTTTTTTTTAATTAAATACAAGCGACAGTGCTGTTAGCTCGCCCCTCACTGCTGTACAATTCAATAAAACTGCAAAAAATAAACAATGCTGAATTTTGGTGGGCGGACTTTCGCATGCATATGGTTCTCCACCCATACAAGTAAAACTATTTTATAAAGAACGTGTATGAAAGTGAGTACAAATATGTATATATTATACATATACATAGTGTGAGGAATGAACACACATACACAGACCTTTGCCCGTACAGAGCTCTATATATATATATATTTGACAAACAATCAAAAAAATGTATGCGGAAAAGAGCGTACAATACATTTCCTTTTTTAATCTGTAACTGAGTCAACGAAACACACACACACACACACACACACACACACACACACACACACACACACAAACACACACACACACACATACACGAGGTGGGACCCCACGAGTGTAGAACTTGTCACCCCCCCAGCCCCTTTCTGGGGTTTCCAGACAGGTATCTAAAAGCATTAGCAAATTTGCTATCTATCTAACTATCTATCTATCTATCTATCTATATCTATCTATCTATCATCTATCTATCTATCTATCTATCTATCTATCTATATATATATATATATATATATATATATATATATATATATATATATATATATATATATATATATATATAAATATATAGGGGAGAAAGAATACTTCCCACGTATTCCCTGCGTGTCGTAGAAGGCGACTAAAAGGGAAGGGAGCGGGGAGGCTGGAAATCCTCCCCTCTTGTTTTTTTTTTTTTTTAATTTTCCAAAAGAGGGAACAGAGAAGGGGGCCAGGTGAGGATATTCCCTCAAAGGCCCAGTCCTCTGTTCTTAACGCTACCTCGCTATCGCGGGAAGTGGCGAATAGTATGAAAGAAAAAAGAAAAAGATATATATATATATATATATATATATATATATATATATATATATATATATATATATATATATATATATATATTATCCCTGGGGATAGGGGAGAAAGAATACTTCCCACGTAATCCCTGCGTGTCGTAGAAGGCGACTAAAAGGGAAGGGAGCGGGGGGCTGGAAATCCTCCCCTCTCGTTTTTTTTTAATTTTCCAAAAGAGGGAACAGAGAAGGGGGCCAGGTGAGGATATTCCCTCAAAGACCCAGTCCTCTGTTCTTAACACTACCTCGCTATCGCGGGAAATGGCGAATAGTATAAAATATATATATATATATATATATATATATATATATATATATATATATACATAAGCAGACTCTCAGAAACATGCAGACAGACACAAAGACACTTCACTACATATATACCCACTCATACATCAAATAAGCAGACACACTCACACCTCCCCCACCACCTTGCTAATAAGGAGACACACTCACACCTCCCCACCCACCTTGCTAATAAGGAGACACACTCACACCTCCCCCACCACCTTGCTAATACAACGCACACACAACCACTCGCATACATTCCTTGGCACCATTAGCCTGACGCCAGCAGTCGAGTTCAAACCGCGTACATACGCTTTTATAATTCACACGCTCTAATGACGGTAAAAGAGAGAGAGACTTTATACGCAAGATCCTATGTTATATATACCACAGGTGGGAAGGGGGATCGGGGACTGGTGAAAAATACACTCAGATGAGAGCGCTTGAGGTTACACTCCCCAGCTGGTATTGACTCTATCCATGGTGGATGGAGTGGATGGGGGCGGTGTATGATGTATTGAGGCTAAGGGTGAACATCCACTCACTATACGTCCACTGGGCACGGAGGAAGTGTAAGGCAGCTAGGGAGTGTAGAGGTGTGGGTTGAGTGACGAAGAATAGTTAGGTTGGAAGTAGGATTAGAGATAGAGAGATAGATAGATAGATAGATAGATAGATAGATAGAGAGAGAGAGAGAGAGAGAGAGAGAGAGAGAGAGAGAGAGAGAGAGAGAGAGAGAGAGAGAGAGAGAGAGAGAGAGTGTTACCGTACTCTGCTTACATGAGATCACACAGCAAGTGGAAAGTCATCTTCAGCGAGGCTACATTAATGTCACAAACAAGGCGAAAACTCTGCAGGGAATTTCCCACTCCAAAGGAGTCCATCACTTCCCCTGCTACTGATCGGGGTGTCGCCTTGAAGTCCCAGGATCGCTATCATTGTAGGTGGGTGGGTGGGTGGGTAGTGGTGGTGGGGGAGGGGGTGTCCTGATGTTATATAATAATGATAACAAAAACAGTCGTAAGGAAGACTAGAACCAATTCAGAGATTTCATTATCCGAAACACCATTCCAATATCTCTCATGTTGACAAAAACACTGACAGGTTTCTAAGATTCGCTCAACCCATTATGAGAGAACTGCAGAGTTCATAAAAGGTTCATCTGGAACCTAACCTAATATAAGCTTTGTGTTAAAAGAAGATACATAGTAAATGGTAAACATACATAGAAGGTTAAAAGAAAATTACATAGCATTTAAACCTTTGACAGAATTAAATGAGCAACACAAAATATAGATATAAAAGAGAAGAAGTTCATGAATGAAAATAAAATAGAAAGGAAATTAGAGTGACCTGAAATTTAAATAGAACGTCTGCCACCGGTAGCCCACTAGTTTTCCCACCCAAGCCACTCTAAAACCAGCCATTAACCCCGATGCAGAGACAAACCGCTCACCCAGTGCCTTACAATGTAGATAACTTTTATTTTCTAATCTCTCCTCCTCCTCCTCCTCCCCTTAAAAAATGGTGAAAAAGAAATATCAACAGAACACATCCATATTGTAATGACGCTAAAGAATTAAACAACTGCCTTAAACTCCACATGCCAGACATACTCCAGCCTGAAGCTACACTCCCTAGACACGTACGGGTTACACTTTCTCGCCTTCACTCTGGCCACCGCTTATATCATCAACATTACATACATCGATTCAATACATCACAAGACCCCCTCATGCGCAAGATTATAAATCTGGATTAAAGACGATGAACTACCCACTCTCCAGCTTTCCTACGGTGACACAGCAAAGTAAAACACAAAATTTCACTATGCTTCGTAAAGTTGGTCCCGCTTGATGGACGTGGCTGAACGCTGCAGGATACCTTAAGGCTGTTCTAAGACAGGAAGGTTAGATGGGTGTGTGTGTGTGTGTGTGTGTGTGTGTGTGTGTGTGTGTGTGTTCATATATAGGTTACACTCCCAATTCTTGCATGATCTGGACTATTATTTATTAAGGTCTTGCTGATGGCGTTATTGTACTGAAAAGCAACATTACAAGAACTGTTTTTGGGGAACATATCTTAAACTAGCTACGTTGGGAGAATATGGCAACACCAGACTGTTTACGCCGTCAAATACAAGTCATGTAAATATATCTATTCAGGCCAAACTGGTAAGACCGTAATGGAGAGGTGTTATTGGCATCGACATTCAGTATGGAGGGATGACCACAAAAATGCGATCGCTAAACACGGTCATGAAAATGATCACCCCAGTGATCTTGAAAATCCCATTATTCTATACACCTCTGCTGATTATGCCACACGTAACGTCATTGAATCTGTCGTAAGTGCTAATATCAAGATCTTTAATTTGTCCCCAGGCAATTTCAAAGCCCATACTAGCATTAACCAAATCATTATGAGAGAGTTGGCAAAACACGAAAACATAAAAAAGATATGTTCATGACACACCCAACTACCCAGTCGACCTCCGCACATGACCTTCCTCAATCACTCTCCCTTACAAGGGTTACGACCAGACACAGCAGACAGTGCTTGGCCTGCAAAGATTGGTGTTGTACGGCGGGAACCAACTGTGATGTTGGGATTCAAATAACTTTTTTAAGTACTGCCACCTGATGAGGTGGACTGTCTCCTCAAAAAATGTCGTGCCACGTGTAAAGAAAAATTACATGTTAAATAAAACTGTATGAACTCCTACTGAAGTGCACAACTATCTATCTATCTATCTATCTATCTATATATATATACATATATACATATATATATATATATATATATATATATATATATATATATATATATATATATTGGTAAGGATCACAA
>NC_092259.1:3308134-3338134 GCF_036320965.1 Panulirus ornatus | reverse complement strand
TCTTTCCACCTCCAATTTGGTCTCCCTCTTCTCCTCGTTCCCTCCACCTCCGACACATATATCCTCTTGGTCAATCTCTCCTCACTCATTCTCTCCATGTGCCCAAACCATTTCAAAACACCCTCTTCTGCTCTCTCAACCACGCTCTTTTTATTTCCACACATCTCTCTTACCCTTACGTTACTTACTCGATCAAACCACCTCACACCACACATTGTCCTCAAACATCTCATTTCCAGCACATCCATCCTCCTGCGCACAACTCTATCCACAGCCCACGCCTCGCAACCATACAACATTGTTGGAACTACTATTCCTTCAAACATACCCATTTTTGCTTTCCGGGATAATGTTCTCGACTTCCACACATTTTTCAAGGCTCCCAAAATTTTCGCCCCCTCCCCCACCCTATGATCCACTTCCGCTTCCATGGTTCCATCCGCTGACAGATCCACTCCCAGATATCTAAAACACTTCACTTCCTCCAGCCTCTCACCATTCAAACTCACCTCCCAATTGACTTGACCCTCAACCCTACTGTACCTAATAACCTTGCTCTTATTGACGTTTACTCTTAACTTTCTTCTTCCACACACTTTACCAAACTCCGTCACCAGCTTCTGCAGTTTCTCACATGAATCCGCCACCAGCGCTGTATCATCAGCGAACAACAACTGACTCACTTCCCAAGCTCTCTCATCCCCAACAGACTTCATACTTGCCCCTCTTTCCAAAACTCTTGCATTTACCTCCCTAACAACCCCATCCATAAACAAATTAAACAACCATGGAGACATCACACACCCCTGCCGCAAACCTACATTCACTGAGAACCATATATATATATATATATATATATAAACACAATCACGTACACACAAGAGATGGGGTCCAAAGAGTGTGTAACTCCCATCCAGTAAAGTACAAATAGGTAACTACACACACACGAACTCCGTTGTGATGTGGTCAGCGTTGCAACCCATAAATCTCATAGGCTTGGGTTCGAGACAGCCGGCTCAAAGTCGACCCAGCCGTTCATCCTTCCCTTTGGTACATTCTCTCTCTCTCTCTCTCTCTCTCTCTCTCTCTCTCTCTCTCTCTCTCTCTCTCTCTCTCTCTCTCTCTCTCTCGTCAATTTGGCAAGGCTGTATCATCGTTATAATGGAGTAGGATGTACTGTCTTTTCGAGGACCTTCTCGCTACAATGGAGTCCATTATTTCCCAGCTCCTGCGTGGAGTGCAGCTTTGGAGCTGCAGGAACTCCGTAAAATGGGTCCTGAGTTTGCATGATATATATATATATATATATATATATATATATATATATATATATATATATATATATATATATATATATATATATATATATATATATATATATTTACTTCCTGATCCATTTATATAGTTCATGGTATGGATGATAAAAAATGTTCAAATGTTACACGTAGTAATGGTAAATAATATAAAGAATCACAGCTTAATATTAATCTGCTCACCACATTACCTCGACCCATTCTCCGTTCAGACCGTAATATGTTCCTTCATTTGAACTAATCAGACCATGTTCATTGTGCTTGTCCAGTTTCAAATTCCCTTTCCAAATGAGGATTCCATTCTTCGTTTTCCATTTGGAATCCGTCTCATTAAGGCTGTTGAATGTAAGGTCTTCAAATTAACAGATAACGTTGTTGAGAACTCTATTCGGAATTATTGGCATTGATATTGTGCAGTTAATCCTGTTTGCCTCTCATCCATTCATTTGTATTTTCCGTATTATTTCCCTGTTGTAAGTCTATCAAAAGACGATTCAATCACAGTATTTATAATCTTCTGTCTGTTCGTTTCAAATATTTTTGACACACGCAGTAATGGTAATAATATACATATATATATATATATATATATATATATATATATATATATATATATATATATATATATATATATATATATATATATATGTATGTAAAGCGGATAAAACTAAAGGGTAACGTATTGGAGATATAAATTTTCATGTAAGAGGATAGAAGATAAAATTCTTTCGTCTTTCTTTTTCTGTTCCAAGTACAGTAATCCTTAAGAATATGTAATCCCTTACCTTACTCTTAAAAAATGTTTCTCCGTTAGCCAGCGTAATCGAGTATCAGTGTGAATATCCACCACCTAAATATTCCTCCCTTTACAAATATCGCTTCCATGGCCTTCCTTCGCCTGATGGAATATTCTCTCAAAATACGAAATCTCAGAAATTCTTTCTTGTACAAATTTTTCCTCATTAATATTCCTTCTAAGTTATGTCTCAAGTTAATCAACTTCTTGTAAGGTATTCTCTGAACTAACACTGTTCTTGAAGAATTTTCTTATTTTCACATTATTCTTATAACTCTTTAGTGAAAACCAATTTTGAAATATATATATCACACTCACTTCTGCGAACTCTCTTCTGCCCATTCTCAACTCAAAATCAACAAATCCCGTTCGAAAAATTACTTTCTTTTTATCAATTTTTAAAGACAATCCCACTTCCAACAAATACATCCACTCTCTACTCCTTCCATCATTTCCCATTTCCACCACACACTTCCACTCTCTCCCTTTCCAACATGTTTCCAGCCTCACCACATACACCTAGTCCCGAGAGATTCCATTCCCCGTTCCCTCCCTTCCAAACACATCGCTCGCTATCTTGTACTTCCTCCTCTCTCCCTACAAACACACAGCCCCTCCAAGTGAATTCTCTATAGGCTGGAGAGCTTTTGTGTGTGTGTGTGTGTGTGTGTGTGTGTGTGTGTGTGTGTGTGTGTGTGTTGGTGGTGGTCCTGTTGTTAAATATTTTGCAATGAATTTTCGGGTATAGACGTCAGAACCAAACTACTGTTCAGACCCTTCTACACGATCGATGGTTCGAAACCCTACTGTACAATCGTTGGTACGAACCCTTCAGCACGACGGTACGACTCTTGGGTATCATAATCCGAGCCTTTGACCCGGCCTTCAAGGCTGTTGGGTTAAAGGCTAGGCCATCATACACAAGGGTCGTACTAACATGTCCAAGGGGCTCATAGGGCTTGCTTAAAGGGTCATATCGTATTAAAGGTCGTGCCATTGTGTTCGAGGGTCGTGCCGTCATGCTCAAGGGTAGTACTGTCGTGCTAAAGGGTCGTACCGTCGCGCTAAAAGGACACAATAGTGTGCTCAGGGGCCGAACCGTCGTGCTCAAGGGATGTACCATTGTGTTTAAGGGTCGTAGGTTAGTGCTGTAGGCTTGTACCTTCGTGTCTATGGGTCGTAACGTGGTATTCAAGGTGTTGAACATAGGACATGTACATCATCGCTATACAGCTTAATATAACGTACTGAAATGATAAAAACTCTAACAGGTACAAAATACATTACAGTATATTTCATATGCATCAAATTCGAATAAAACTGATCATGTATGTGGAATTTCTGTGTATGTAAATATCCTTTGTGAAGGAGAGAATACATGTGTAATATACAATTGGTTTGTGGTGAATGTGGTTCTTTCAGAGAGAGAGAAAAAAAAACATTACAATGGTTAACAAATGGTAAAGCTGTTTCACTGAGACTATAGGACGTATAAAAATTACTGTGGAGATTTTTCAATGATGTGGCGCTTTTACAGTATGATAATGTGCTACATATTTTGGTATATTTATAGAAAAAAAAAATTTGCCGTACGAAACTAGATGTTCAAAATGAAAACTTTCCTATACTGAACGTATTGCAAGAGTATGTCATTACATTTTCAAACATGGGTGTGAGGAGAACACTATGTATTGCCAAAAACCATTACCACAGAGCTGTAAATGACCGATGTGGCAATGCGGTCACAGTAGAACAGGTTGCCACTGCAGACGTGCTATAGTCAAAACTCATCATAAGAAATTATTCTATACAAACCAATATCTTGGTATAGGTATTGAAATGCATCGTAATGGTACCGCAGAGTTTTACGCGACGGCGTGGCGTAAAGTTCATCAACCATCAAAGTAATAGAGAGTCACTTTCAGCATCAAAAGTCATCAGAACAAATGAACTGAATTCAAATCAAACTTCAAAAAAAAGACATGAAATTAATGGAGTAAATTTACACTATGAAAATCATCAAAGACCCGGAGTATAATACTCAAACTCTGAAAAATCATTAAATGAATGGATTAATTCTAAAAGTCATAGTGACAGAGCAAACATGAAATGATCATAAGAATAGTGTCATGAAAATAGAGTTGATTTTAGAGGTCACTGTATATACAAATTGAATTTCGAACATCGTCATGGTGTGAGAGATTCTAAATCAATTCTAAAAATCACATCAACAGAATGATTCTTTGATTCTTACAAACCACATTAATAGAGTCGAATTCAATATTCCTCATCTTAATACAAAATGGTTCTATATTGCACCGAATATGAAATAAATTAAAAAAAAATATCAGAGAAAATTTTCAAAATCTGTTTATCCAAGTCAACTTTTAAAACACTGTTCGAGTCCTTCTCACCAGATGGTGCCCTGCCTCCTACGCCTTTTTTTTTTTCCCTCCCCGGCCCACCCTTCCTGCCCACCAGCCATCCTACACTTTGTCCTTTGCCTCCTACACTCCTCTGATCCCCAGGGATGTGCAGGACTTTCACAATGGAATATTAACAGAGCTGAGACCTCACCTCGTAGGGACGGTCTCTTGACAAGCTCCGGGACGAACGAGCACACAAAGAGAGATGAGTCAGAGGAAATATTGTTTATATTTCTGATAAACTAATATATTGGTTGGCTGATACAATAATCTTTCGTTATGTTTATACGTTCATCCGTAATGCCTGTAATATTCCATATATATATATATATATATATATATATATATATATATATATATATATATATATATATATATATATATATACATATATATATATATATATATGAGAGACACTCCTTCAGCTACAAGCCCCAGCATCGAGTTACAACCAATAAGAGCGCGGCGCTACATGCACGTCCGCCAACTAGGATTACCCAGCCTCGCCTACAGTCATACCACAGCTGCTCCACTGACTTCTCCACACGCTCCCGAAGATGATTTGATGGAATGAGACAACCCTGGGAGGCATCCTACACAACTTCCCTACCCATGTAAGAAGAGATATCTGATATCTTGAAAAATTCAGAGAATCCGATAAAAATTCAGTTATCTGGCCATTTTTAACGAGGTGTGTGTGTGTATGTGTGTGTGTGTGTGTGTGTGTGTGTGTGTGTGTGTGTGTGTGTGTGTGTGTGTGTGTGTCTGTGTGTGTGCGTCAGTAACCTCGGGGACACATCTTGCAGAGCGGGGCTCAAACCCATAATCTCAAGCTAAGCTCTCGCCATCTTACCCCCACAAAGCCATCGCGTCCAAACATACGTTTGTAAATGTATATTCCAGGTGTACAGTGATCCTCATACTGTACAAACTCCTTATTTCCATCAGCATCAAAATTTCATCAAAGGTATGTAAATTTGATTCTTTTTTTCAACTTCCCAAAGACCATATCTTCGCTTTCTACCAGACAAACTCAAGACAAAATGACTAGAAGCTCATATGTTTGTCCCAGTGTTGATAATCATCTTTGTATGCAGGTCACCGCGATCATAAAACACGGGAGTAAATATTACATTTCGACAGCGTATGCAAATTGTCGATATCCAGTGAATACTTCATATAATCAGACCTTCCAACAGTTCACGCATGTCATTCCTATGTGGTCCACACTCGGGAGGGAAGTGATGTGGTCATTCTCTCAACAACGTATGCAAATCATTGTTATTATTTGCGTGAACAGCGAGCGAGCAGGTCGTATCTCGTATGCCAGTGGCACGTGCCTTGTTTAGAACGAGACTAGATAGATAGATAGATGATGGAAAGATAGATAGTTAGAGATACATAGGTATATAGATATATATAGCTAGATAGATAGATAGACAGATAGATAGATAGATAGATAGATAGATAGAGAGAGAGAGAGAGAGAGAGAGAGAGAGAGAGAGAGAGAGAGAGAGAGAGAGAGAGAGAGAGAGAGAGAGAGAGAGCACCAGTTTTTCTCACTCTCAGTATATTAGTACGGAGGGACAGTTTAGACTTAATCAAAATCCGACGTTCAAACAATCTCATACATTCTCTCTCTCTCTCTCTCTCTCTCTCTCTCTCTCTCTCTCTCTCTCTCTATATATATATATATATATATATATATATATATATATATATATATATATATCCCCCCTCCATCGCGCTAGCCTTTTGCTCTGAGGCAAAGACCAAACCTCCGGGCGCCCGTCTGTGATAAAAGTTTCATAAAGCCTTCAGGCAAAACTGCAGTTACTGTTGAGCGTTTCATCCTCCGCTCCTCCATACCCCATCCCCCGCGCCTGAACCTCCCTAGCGATGCACGTCGTCGGTGGGAGTCGAAGCCACGTCCTCCAGTTTTAAATGCCGTTCCTAGAAACAGTCGTTAAAAAAAAAAAAAAGTTTGGCGTTGTTTACACGTAGGCGGCTTCTAAGATATTCTATTTTTTGTTTTTCTTTTGGTTTGTGGTAAGAAAAGTTAGGGGTCCGGTTCAGTCGGTTTGTTGACCTTAAAGGTTTTGGCCAGAACACGTTTGATTCTTTGAGCACGACGGTACGTTACTTGTGGAAGGAAGTACGATCACCCGGCACGACGGTACGATCCTTGTGAATGACGGTACGACCACTGAGTACGACGGTACGACCCTATATGTACAATAGGGTGACTTTTGACTGAACCTAAAGGGTATAGTCAGAGGCCAGACAAATATCATGTTCAAGGGTCGTACCGTCATGTTCAAGGGTCGTACCGTCATGTTCAAGGGTCGTACCGTCATGCTCAAGGGCCGTACAGTCATGTTCAAGGGTCGCACCGTCATGTTCAAGGGTCGTACCGCCATGCTCAAGGGTCGTATTAACCTAACCTGAGCGCTTTCGTGTATTACTCCACGTTCAAAGGACTAGTTACAGAATGAGAAAAATGGATATAATACCAGAGAAAACATGGAATGGGGTCATGCAACCTTATAATTTGTTACAGGCGAGTTTGACACAAGGGTCTGCTTGACCCTTCCTTTAACTGACCTTGACCTGATGTCTCAAGGATGACCTCACTCAAATAAAACCGGACGCAAGGTTGACTTACATTATACAATATAAACTGATAGAACTTTTTACAATTTACTCTACGATAAATGGAACTAATTTATATAAATCTCGTCTCTGATATCCAATAATTTATCATCATGGTGTTCAATGTTGCTAGATTCTGTTATATTTCTTTCACCCTCGCCGCTTAACTTAACAAAGACTAGACAAACACTTCACTGATATCAGTTATCAATACTATAACCACTTTATCATTAAGCATCCCTTACTTTTTCACAATTTATCAGTAGGGAAAGTTTTTCTTTTATCTACACTTTACTATAAAATTCCTCTGGCAGTATATTCCACCCATACCGCAAGATATCATTCTTTTTTCTTTTTTTTCCTGTCAATAGTTAAGCCGGAGGGAGAGGTGGGTGGGTGAGGAACCTTCCACTTGTGTTATCTTGTTTCTACCAATATTTCTATAGGCCAGCACAGTACACAACCTCGTCGTACACTATCAAGTCTCCTGCTACCCGTCATTCCTATGTACTCCCCAACCCTCAACTCCCTGTGGCAACAACAAAAGCCAACAGGAAGAGAAAAAAACCTCAACCAGCTGAAGAAAAACTGTGCAAAGCGGAAGGAGAGGAAGCATGGGATTTTGCAGGAAAGGATGAAATGGAATACTTTATGGCTTTTGTCTCTACTGTCTCTACTCCTGTGCTCGACACTACACTACAACGGTGCTCTACTGCGTTACAATATACCAATGGTTTAGGTCAGTGGGATCACACACACACACACACACACATATATATATATATATGTGTGTGTGTGTGTGTGTGTGTGTGTGTGTGTGTGTGTGTGTAGGTAGGCAGAAACTGGTAGTTACAAAAATGAGTAACTATGTAAACAAATCAATACGTCGTAAACGTAACGTCTTATTTCTCTACTAATTTCGTGGTTTATTCCCTCGCTCGTTACCTCGCGAATGGAGGGAGTCAGGGGGAGGGAGAGAGAGAGAGAGAGAGAGAGAGAGAGAGAGAGAGAGAGAGAGAGAGAGAGAGAGAGAGAGAGAGAGAGAGAGAGAGAGAGAGAGAGAAGCGTTTCTGGATGAAAAATTTGAAGGACTATTTAAGGGGGCGTTCGGGAAAAAGAAAGTAGATACATTTTCCATTACTTTCTATCATTTTCCTCGGCTATTGACTTCAGAGGAGCGAAGACAAGACTGGCTCCTAACTGGCCATGCAATACAATCATTATTCAGTATTCGCACGTGTCAATACGTGACTCAATAAATAACATGCTCATGATTCATGATTCTCGCCGATTCGTAGAAAATAACCTTAATATAACATCAAACATGAACTGCTGATGGCATGCGTTGGTCCTTCTCTGACCAGTCACACCGTTGCTTTGCTCTATGCTCGTTGGCATATCAACCTGGGAGATACGCTGCTGATCTGGTAATTCTTGAAGATCCGTATGCAGATCCTTATCCAAATTCATCCTCAAAGCATCATTAGCAATATCTCTGGTGAAAATATCTTGAGACTCGGAATATCTACACTGCCTGAGGGGGGGACATGTAAATATATTTTCCTTCTGCAGTATGTATTTTTGAGCCCGATCTATTTTCGTGGGACTTTGTTCGGGAATAGTTTTCGTCTTCGGAACAAAAGAATTATAAAATCATCCAATTTTTTTTTTATTTGCTATACAAATATGTATAGAATATGCACACTGGTGAACGACTGACCAAACCATTTAAAATACCTCCATAATTTTCTTGAATGCCAAGAGATCTCTAAACAATATCCAACTCAACGCTTTCCATGAGGCTCAGGATGTATGATATATAGCCAACTATTCAGTTTCTCGTTTTCTAAACGGTTCTCAAGGTCCGTTCTGTAATGTTCCAATAATACAGCCATAGTGAAGGCATAATTAAGACAGGTTGAAATGTTCTCTACGACAACGTTTCGTGTTCAATATTGCAATATTGTCCAATATGGATGTGTTACTTCTGAAGGACAATGTTCTTTATTTTTTCAAGGCATCGGTTGAAATGTATTCTTTTCTCTATGGTGAAAAATCTACATCTAATTCTAAAAATCAATTCGTAAACATTCCTTTCCTGATGTTAGACTTTAATCCAGTTTTAGACAAGAGTTGCCAGACATTCCTCTTCTGATTCTAGAAATTCGTCCCGTTGTAAACATCTGTTTACATCTGTAAACATCTGGTTTACATTCCTTTATTCAACCAATTGTAAACATCTGTTGGTTTACAATCCTTTATTCAACCAATTGTAAACATCTGTTGGTTTACATTCCTTTATTCAACCAATTGTAAACATCTGTTGGTTTACATTCTTTTTTTTATGTTTAACATGCATCCAATTTCAAACATCAGTTCTTATGCATTTTCTCCCACATTAGCTCAACATTTACCCCAAATCTCGAATATCATTTGGACAAACCCATTTCATAATATTTCATCTTTTCATCCTAATATCGACTCTATCCAATTCTAAACATAGGGCGGACAACCATCACATATACCCGGATGTTGTTAGGTTCGTTCTACCGTAGTGTCTACCTGAAGTTAATGTTCCCCGAACCAGCATATACACAACAGGCTTGGCAATGCCATCTAACGCACACACACACACACACACACACACACACACACACACACACACACACCCTCCTCCCATGTTCATTGAGTTGCCAACGAGTGTGGCTGGTAATGGGCAATTTCCCATGCACTTCTGCCAAGCCAATGGCCCCACCACAGACTACTAAATTACGCTTTAAGTTCTCCTTTTTTTTCGGTCTTTCTATAAAGGTCAACACATGCATGACCTGTATTTTTAGAAGAGGGTCCAGTTAGGCGCAAGATTACATCACACGGTGATCATATCATTTGGAAAGTGGTTTGTGCTTCCTTTAGAACTTTTCCATTTATACTGAGTCTTATTCTGGTATCAATACTTTACATTCAGACGAATAAATTCTAATCTTAGATAAATGTTTCGCTACTAACCTACCAACCAATATACAGGCATATGATTCTCGTGCAATAATTGCGGATTATAATGCATTATATTATAGCCACAGAAGAAGTGGAGCATATCATTCAACATACACATCAAAGTCTTCAGTTTGTGAATATAACTGTGTGATATCAAAGCCTTGAATGAATCAACCTGAATAGGATTACAGTCGATCCAAATTATATATATATATATATATATATATATATATATATATATATATATATATATATATATATATATATATATATATATATATATATATATATCACGAATATTTTTCTTAAGGAAAATGCAAAGTTGAAGACACAAGGCGAAGAACTCATCCGCCAACTTTCTTCAGAGCCGAGGATACGTCGGCGCTGAAATTGGCAGAGTGTGCTAATTTGATTGTCTTCCCCCTATTTGTCCCTATTTTGTATTACGAGGCTGAGGGGGAGGAGAGATAGCGAAAGTGCAGGTATGCAAATGTAATTTTTCTTGATCACCGCGTGGTGCGCAGGCGCGTCGTCTTCCACGAGGAGGGGTCTACTGAGTGCTAATTTTCTCTTGTGTCTGAAGAATGACGTATGGATTGGTGTGTGTGTGTGTGTGTGTGTGTGTGTGTGTGTGTGTGTGTGTGTGTGTGTGTGTGTGTGTGTGTGTGTGTGTGTGTCTGTGTGTGTGTGTTACCCCGTCTCTCAAACTTTATATATATATATATATATATATATATATATATATATATATATATATATATATATATATATATATATATATATATATATATATACACACACACTATGTCCTTCCTCTTACGTGTGAAATACACACACACACACACACACACACACACACACACACAAACACACCAGTCATCTCGTACATAAATCCTGTACCTCATAAAGGCGGGATTTAATTAAGACGCCACAGCTGACCTGGTGTGTGGGACGCTGTACAATGTCCCTGAGCTTTACCTCAGGATCGTGTTGATCACCAGCCTGGGACACGTCTTATTGACCACGGTGGCTCTGAGGTGAGTGTCTCCGACTACGACCTCGGTGGCACTGGTTCGATTCATCATCCTGGAGAAGATAAATGGGATATACACATAACAACACTTGTAGGAGACCATTCTTTTTTTTTTCGTCCAATATAGTTTTGGCCTCTCATGCACCCTTTACAATTGGGAACAAAGGGGAACAAAAATTTATACATATACAAACTCAGAGAACCTTTGTTTTTGACTATTTATTTATATATATATATATATATATATATATATATATATATATATATATATATATATATATATATATACATCTGAATATGACTCCTCCCAATACAATCCCACCTTAATATGCTTGAGACTCAATTGTTTACAACAGTAATAGACCAACCCCAAGTAAATTAAAAGAAACTATCTTGCCTCTGCTTCACACTTCAACGTCCTTCGCTCACAGATGACCCCACACACCAACAAACATGTTACTAACACGACAATAACGTCATGAAATGACCTGACGTGCACAAGACCGCTGGAGAAAGTGTTCGGTCATCGTACTCAGAAGGGGTTGAGTCGTCGTACCTAAGGGTTTAAGTTGTCGTACTTAAGGGTTTATGTCGTCGTATTCAAGGAATTCACCGGCACTGGATAGGAAGCTGTGCTCTGCTGTCTGAGCACCCAAACACTCCTGTACACAAAGCCGGATGTTTGTGCATAACGAGATGAGAGATGTAGCTCAAATGGCAGTAAATCAGGAGAGGCGGTATGGAAAAGGAGAAAAAAGGAAATTTAGAGGCAAATGGTAAATAGGAAAAGTGATAAATGCAAGAGGAAAGGTGTGAGAAGAAGGTTGAATTGAATAACATGTTTGAAAGTGATTATATTACCAACAACAAGGGACTCTCATGATAATTTTCACTGTGGCAAAAAATAACTGCTTCACATAATCGTATAGTGATGAAAATTACTGCTCTATACACTGGTAAAGATCGGAAGAGACAGAGAAAGGAAAAAACTCTTATTCACAAAGATTTTCAAGATATATGAACTGGAGAACACGAGAAAGAGATAACAAGTATATACGAGAGAGTAAATACGAAATAGAGAAAATAAAGGATTGGTAAAAAAAAAAAAAAGCATAAGAGAGGATAACAAACAAGAAATGTGGGAGGTAAAGGAAGGATGATAAAGCAGAGGTATAAGAAAGGGGGACAAACAAGAACTTTAAAGGTCAAACCAGAGAAGACGAGAGCACACACAACGGCAGTGGAGGCAGAGCTCCAGGAAGTCCTGGACGCCCACACGAGACAGTAAAATTTTCACAGTGAAGCAACAGACATTATCGTGGTGGGGGCGGGAGAGGAACAACACAACACATGTGCAAGAACGGAACGTGGTTGCCTTGCGTCCCAAGCCTTCTGGAAGGCGAAATCCTCCTGTAAACACTGGGCATACATCTCCCAGACGTTTTACCGCATCTCTTGGCATGTTCACAATTAGCCTTATTTCTCACTTTACGTAAAATATATGAAATTACACCGTAAACAATGTGGGAAGTGAGGATAAAACGGGTCATGGAATACTCATCTCTCGTATTAGCACTAATGGAAAATTATATCCTACATTACTTGTTCTGGACGTAGACAATGTGTAAGTTATTACAGTAATACGTACATATATATATATATATATATATATATATATATATATATATATATATATATATATATATATATATATATATATATATATATTACGTAATCAACACAGATCTTTCATGTACTCATAACACTTATGAATTACAGTCATTAAGTAGAGTCAACACAAGAGCACCTCGGATACAATCTGGACCAGATGAGAATATACACGAAAATGCACACACAGAGATAATAGGTGTGTACCGCCCTCCCCTGCCAACGTGGGACAATGAGTTAGTGGCTACAATTTGTCGCTACACAAGAGAGTGGAATGTTAAATCTGTTCCCCTGAAATTACACTCCACCAGTTCAGGAGAAGGTATTCATATATAAATATATATATATATATATATATATATATATATATATATATATATATATATATATATATATATATATATATATATTAGGTACTTATTATCAGGCTCCTTAAGGGTCAGGTCAATAGCCAAGCCGTTATAAAACCAGTGGTCGTATCGTCGTAATCAAGGGTCGCACCGTCGTGCGTCAGGGTCGTAACGACGTAGTCAAGGGTCGTACCGTCGTGCATCCGGGTCACACCGTCGTGCTCGAGGTTTATATATATATATACCGTGATACTCAAGGGCTCAATACATAACTCCCCCTTCAGGTTAGGCTGGGATCGGATCGACGTATACGACCTGGATGAAGATGTTGTAGCTTCGTGCAGGGTTACACACACGACACTGAAACAAAAAACCTCGGGGAAAATTAGACCCTTTAACGCTCCTTGCGGAAATGGAAGTCGGATCGACGTACCTTACGGTAATGTAATATTTGAGGTGTTAGGAGCAGCAGTGATGATGATGATGATGATGATGATGATGATGATGATGATGATGATGATGATCTTTCGTTTCTTCCATATCCGTAGCTACCGTCGTGGAGGACACGATCCATTACACAGACAAATTTTTTGGAGTAATTTCGCCAATTATATTTAATGTGTGGGTCATCCATTTTTATGTGTATTATGACCAAGGGCAACGGCGTCATTTGGCGCACATGATATCTTTTTGGTTTTCCTTCCGCATATAAACGTAATATGATCCAGAAATTATATTTTTTTTTTCTGGTCAAGATTTATCTCTCTCACTTCCAATTACTTAGAATTTTCTTAATACAACCAGTCCGCGATCTAGGACGCCAGATGAGCCTTGGGGGGCGAGTAAGGTCAAGACGGGTCGGGAATGTAATCCCCTAATACATGACCTTGGGTCACGCCACTGATAGATTACTGGTAATGAGGGAAACTACCTCATGCAGCCTGGGTCTCTCCTGAACCAACTCATCACCAGGGGAAGGAAGTAGTCTGTGCCTCAGGTTGATGACGGGTGTGTGTGTGTGTGTGTGTGTGTGTGTGTGTGTGTGTGTGTGTGTGTGTGTGTGTGTGTGTTAAGGTAACGGAGGCTCCTTACGATTGTGTGGGTAATAAGAGCAATGAAGGCTGTGTACTAAGTGGCCTTGTGGTATGATGTATGAAGACGATGCTGTCAGGTGGTTGGCGTTAGCGGGAGTATGCTGTAGGAGCATGAAACTGTTAGTTGGTTGGTGTTAGAAGGGGGTTAGCGGCAAGCAGAGCTGTGGGTGCTTGGTATTAGGGAGTATATGCTGTTAGAATATGACTGTTAGATGGTTAGTGTTAGGGGGTATGCTGTAAGAACAGGATAACGTTAGGAGCTTGGTATTAGGGGTGGTATGCTGTTAGAATATGACTGTTAGGTGGTTTGGTGTTAGGAGGGTTAGAACAACGGTGTAAGGGATAAACTGTTAGAACATGTTGATGTTAGGTGGTTGGTGTGAGGGTGTGGGGTATGCTATAAGAAGATGGTGCTGTTAAATGGACTGTGTTGGATTGCTGATGCCAGAGGCATGACTTCAAGAGGTGGATGGAGTTGAGGACATGTCAAAGGAGGAAGTTAAGAATTAATGTCTGGAGAAGTGAGGCTATAAGGCTTACTAGAGGAGAACTACAGGTTGGTTCGGGAGTGTGTGTGTGTGTGAAGAGAGAGAGAGAGAGAGTACTTAGATATCTGCCACCTGAGAGTGGATACAGCAGCGAACTGAACCATGTGAGCTGAGGTGAAGGGTCTCAGGTCCTGTGTACATTGAGGTGTGTGTGTGTGTGTGTGTGTGTGTGTGTGTGTGTGTGTGTACACAAAGGTTACAGTCATGAGGGCCAAGGTTCGTCATACCGGCTGGTTGAATACTGTTTCTTGTAAATATCCCCTTTACACTCTAGCGTCATCGATCTATATCATCCTTCTGTTGTCTGGTAAAAGTTATTTGAGTTTCGGGAACCAATTCACCGCTGAATGATCTCTCTCTTTCTCATCCTGCGGTGAGCGGTACGCGCTTGTGTTGCCTTTGGCAGGATCTCGTCGTAGGTACTCGTTAGTAGGTTTCCTGTCTGTCTGTCTGTCTGTCTTTCTGTCAGTCTGTCTGTCTGTCTTTCTGTCAGTCTGTCTGTCTGTCTGTCTGTCTGTCTGTCTGTCGTCTGTTGATATTCTGTCCACAAACATGCAATCTCTCCATCTCACACACACGACACTTGACAATACGTAACTCACACGACTCGTTCTTCGTGGACCTAGATATTCCTGCGGTGAAAGCTACGCGCTAGCCAAGTCTCTTTGGTAGAATCTTTTCGTAAATGCTCTTAAAAGCAAGGTAAAAATCTCTTCGTAAGTGCTCTTAGATAAGAAAGTAAGTTCTCTTCGTTTTTCATCAATCTGTGCAAAATGTTAGTGTGTCTCACATCTAACTTTCTGCCTCTGGTTGTTTTGGTGTCTGTGATATTCTCTGTGACTCCCCCTCACAACCTCAGCGGTCTTTCTATTCTGCTGTTTTGCCGGAGTTGTTGCATTCCATGTTCCACGTTCCTTCCCCCTTTTAACTTTCTTACCTCCCCCCAGCTTTCGCAACTTTGGTAGTGCTAAGGCCAGACCACCTCGCTTGCACTTTGGGTCTGTGTGGTCTGTGTATCTATGTAACTTTAGGTAACTTTCTCCCCATCAGTGGCAGCTTATACTCTCCCCCATCAGTGGCAACTCGTACTCTCCCCATCTTAGCAACGCCCTCCCCATCAGTAGCAACTCTCCCCATCTTGCCAACCTCCTCCCCATCAGTGGGAACCTAATCTCTCCATGCTCTGCAACCTTCTCCCTCCTAGTCTTCGACGTTCAAATATTACTCCTGGGAGAGACTTTCGTACGGCTTTGCCCAACATTATATTTCAGTTTTGGCATTTATGATGCATAAATACTCCTCAAGTAGTTTTATTTCTGGTCAAATTCAAGAAGTACTGAAACGCCATTTCGTACTTATATCTCTTTCTAAATGTCATTTAACTCTTCTTTCAAGATTTACTTTCTCTAAGTTCGTTATAGATATTCCTTAACTCCTTCACCTCCACCATAATATCCCTCCTTCTCTGAATTATTTCCGATAATCTCTCTAAATCTTTATCAGTTTCTTCGTTTCCCTCATCTTCGTTCTTTATCTTCTCTCTTCCAGTCCAGTCCATTTCTGGAACCCCTCTTCACTGGACGAGTGTGACTGGTCTGCCAATGCTGGCAGTAAAAGATGACACGTCTTTCTTCACCTCTTATTATCCAAGACAATGTTCTTTCACCTCGACAACACTTGACTGACACAGTTAATGTTCTACTGTTATCAACATCTTTCTCTCAATTTCTTCATCATGTTATCAAGGTTCTTCTAGCTCATTGGTGCAGCTTGATCTGGTGCCTCTCACATTCCCATTACGTGTCTGGAGTTTATAAAGGAAATGAAAATAGGACTCTCTCTCTCTCTCTCAACATAACTGCTTTTTAAGTATGTGACAACCATATCACTGAGAATATATATATATATATATATATATATATATATATATATATATATATATATATATATATATATATATATATATATATATATATATATATATATATATATATATATATATTCCTATGAGTCCACGGGGAAAATGAAACACGATAAGTTCCCAAGTGCACTTTCGTGTAATAATCACATCATCAGGGGAGACACGATAGAGAAATATGTCAGTTGATATATTTGTCTCTTGTGTCTCCCCTGATGATGTGATTATTACACGAAAGTGCACTTGGGAACTTATCGTGTTTCATTTTCCCAGTGGACTAATAGGAATATCTTGATCACGCGCAAAATTGTGATCCTTTCCAATATATATATATATATATATATATATATATATATATATATATATATATATATATATATATATATATATATATACTGATAGGCAGTTACATAGACAGAGAGCTGGACAGGTAGAGAGAAAGATATTCGCTGATGAAATCACCTCCGTGAATGCACAATGAATTCTCTCTCACTTTGAAAGCTGAGTGTTCGTTATCCCAATTCCGTTAGGGAAGGGAAATCCAGTGAATTCCATGATTGGTCGTAAATGAAGAAAACGTGTGATAGCCTCTCGTAAAGGACTTAAAGGGGGGGAATAGATAAACCACTCCCAGCAGCTATTTCTACCACTTCTCTCGATCTGCCTACTGGTTCCTTGTGTGCTTATCTCAGTTCACTAATTTCGTCAGCTTCGTCTAACTACTCCGGTCGGCATTCTTTGAATTTCTAGTATCCTTGTATGGACTTCTTTCACTTTACAAGTTACTGCCTTCATTTCTATCTAGCTGTACCGGTTAGCAATCTTGAAATTTCTAGTATTCTTTTATGCACTTCTTTCACTTTAAGAAGTACTGCATTCATTTTCATCTAGGTGTTCTGGTAGCCATTCTTGAAGTCTTTATTATTCTTACACTCATTTCTTTCACATTACAAAGTACGGACTTCACTTCTATCGAACTACTCTAAATACTTGTTTCATAGCTTCTTGTATTTCTATATTTCTTTCAGTTTAAGAGTATTGCATTCATTTTCATCCTGGTGTCCTATAGAACAATTTTCAAAGTTTTTCGCATTTTCGTTCTTCCTTCAGTTTACAGGTTACTGCTTTCATAATTTCGTAAGAATCCTAAATTGCCATTACATAATTTCCTGCTTTCTTAAACTTCCTTCCATATATGACAGAATCATTTCTAGATATCACGTCATTTCATTCACTGCGCTACACTAGGATCTAGTACTCTCTTCACAACACTAGTCTCCAATTAACTTCTTTTTTATTCTTCTAGAGTGCTGGATCTTGTTCTAGGCCATCTTATGGTGTACTAGAAAGGCTCATATGACTTATTTCAAGCATAACTGTAAGTCATACTAGTAATCAGATGAAATAGACATCATGTACAATAATCATTACAGCCATTCTAACATGCGTCATACCCCAAACCTCACACCAACCTTTTCAACCCGGACCCTCAACCTTCAAAACCCCAACCATCAACAAATCCTATCCCCTACCCTCTTAAGGCAAACCCCCACCACACACCAACCTCCTCAAACCAACCCCCATTATCCACCCACCCCATCCAGCGTACCCTCTGCACCAAGTCTCCCATCAAACCAACCCCCACTCCTGTAGTCCCCCCCCCCCCCACCCCCCATCATGCAAGACAAGAGAGAGTCATGAGGGATCAAAAGATACATGCTAATACCTCATGCCTCACAATGGGATCCAGCCATCATAATAACTCTGGACCAGTGTGCCATTTGCAGGGAGACACTCCATCCACACAGCCGCTCTCCCTCTCTAAATAGCTGTAGGTTCCATCTACATGGCTGTAGTCCTGGTCTCCACAAGTTGTCTACATAGGCCACATGACTTGTTTACAAAGCTGTAGTCCTTGTCTACTCAGGTGTGATGTTTGGGTACACACATGCTGTAGGCCCTTGTGAACACACCTGTAGCCCTTGTTATCACAGCTGTGGTCCTTATCTACACAGCTATATTCCTCATCTACACAGCTGTAGATTCTCTACCCACATGGTTGTAGACCAACTACATAGCTGCATAAAGCACCAACGTGGCTGCATTGACCATGCACTTGGCTTGATAGACTATCCACATGGCTGTATAGAAAGTCCATATGGCTGTATAGAAAGTCCACATGGCTGTATAGACCAACCACATAACTGAGAAGACCATCCACATGGCTTATTTACCAGTGCTTGTGGATAATTCCATATATATCGCTAATCATCTTTATAATTGTCAACATTATTATCACGATAATCATTATTATTAATCATCATCATTATTATAATCCTTATCATTAATATTAATATTATTATCAATATCACTATTAATGTTATTGTTATTATCATCATTATCATTATTATTATCATTATCTTTATACTTATCATTATTATCATTATTACTATTATTATAATTATCATTATCTATGGACACGAAGAACCACCGATCATCCATGTTAACCAAACCACCACCTCTACATCAACCACATTAACCACACTACCATTTACATTAACCATATTGTCTACCAACAGCCTCAACACCACTACATCAACCATCTACCACAAACCACACGACTCTCTACACCAACCACATTATCTACTAGAAACCACAACACCATCTACAATAACCATCCACCAGAAACCACACGACTCTCTACACCAACCAAATTATCTACTAGAAACCACAACACCATCTACAATAACCATCTACCACAAACCATACCACCATCTACCACAAACCATACCACCATCTACCATAAACCATACCACCATCTACCACAAATCATACCACCATCTACACCAATCATCTACCTCAAACCCTACCACCATCTACACCATACCATCTACCCCACACCACCGCACATGAACAGTATCTCACCGTCCCTGCTAATCACTTCGATCCCCCAACTAATCGGCACAAGGACTCTGAATCTACACTAATCCTTCGACACTTCATGTCTCTCATCTCCTCCTCAGCGAGGATCACATTAGCTTGAACACTGGTGTCTCCTTGTGTTGCCCCCCCAGACCCCTCTAAGCACCTCTGTTGATACACATGATCAACAAAGGAACCCTCGATCGCCATTAATCACCAAAAGACGATTAATCTTAATCATAGAGGAGAGCTCTCCTTGAGATTGTTCAAGGATTAATTCATATTTTTCTGTCATGGTAATATTACTAGGATGATGTGACTGTGTTCCCCTTTGTTCATCATCTCGTGGTATGTGTGATCCCTCATGATAATATCCCATGTGGGATCTTTGGTCATATCTCGTTTCTTGGGATCTCTGGTACCGTCCCATGTGGGATCACTGGTACCATCCCCTGTGGAATCCCTAATACTATCCCATACGTAGGATCCCTATGACTATCCCAAGTGGAGGATCTCTGTAGGATCTCTGTCACTATCCTAGGTCTAATCTGCAGGATTCTTACGACAATCCCAAATGGGACTTCCCTCTGTCTACCCCATATGTGGGACTCATGATGGCATCTAAGTACTGAGCACTATGAACAGTTAACCCGTTCATACACATCTGCCGCACATATATATATATATTCCCAATATATTCCTCATAAATATTCATACACATGTACTACATGTATTTTCATGGATACATTCTCCATGAAATCCATTAAAAACGAGTGGAAAAGCTTCGCCCTGTGAGTCCGCTCCATTAAGGCTCCGTTGCCAATACGCAAGTTCAAAGCCAAAGTGATAAGTCCTTTGGGTATTAGAGAAGGCGTGCGCCGAAGAGCAAGCATCGTTGGCTCACACACAAAGGCACACAGGTTCGAATCCCCGTTAACGATATATAGTTACATGGGGATATTATATATATATATATATATATATATATATATATATATATATATATATATATATATATATAAAGAGAGAGAGAGAGAGAGAGAGAGAGAGAGAGAGAGAGAGAGAGAGAGAGAGAGAGAGAGAGAGAGAGAGAGAGAGAGTGGATAGTGAAAATTTTTTGAGCGATCGGGGTTTGAACATACAGGAGGGTGAGAGGCGTGCAAGGAACAGAGTGAATTGGAACGATGTGGTATATCGAGTCGACGCGCTGTCAGTTGACTGAACCAGGGCATGTGAAACGTCCTGGGTAAAGCATGGAAAGGTTTGTAGGGCCTGGATGTGGAAAGGGAGCTATGTTTTCGGTGCATTACGCATGACAGCTAAGGAATGCATGTTTCCTGGTGCTACATCGCTGTCGCATTTGGGTGGCGATGCTGTTTTCTTTGGGGTGGGGTGGCGCTGGGAAATAGATAAAGACGAGCAAGTGTGAATACGTACATGTGTATATATATGTATGTACGTACGTAAGTATGTATGTATGTGTATATGATTGTAAGAGAGTGATGTATCTTTCTCCATCTGTTTCCAGTGCTAGCTCGCTAACGCGGAAAACAGCGATCAAATATATATATATATATATATATATATATATATATATATATATATATATATATATATATATATATATATATATATAAGAATTCTTAAGCCTTGTTTGATTTGGAAAATGTCTTCAGCTTATGTCATGAACATCTGAGCCTCTTGACACAATTACAACCAACAACATATTTTCAAAGCGGGAAATTCTGATGACAACTTTCTTTCTGCTTCAATCCGGATTTTACCTAGAGGAAATCCCGTCCGGTTCATCAGCTTTCAGAATAACGGGTAAGACCCATTAAGTTTTATATCGTGTTTGCAGCCGGTTAAAATTTTAGAATGTCAGTGTCCGAGTATCGCGTGTTGTGCTTTGAATGTTACATTGTGTGAGGTTATCCGTACATTGTGTGAAGTTATCCGTATGTAGATAGTTGTCAAGTATCTTAATAGTTGTAATACGCCAGTGTACATGGTCCTACCTGGTGAAGGGTTTAAGTGTTGTTTACCGTGACGCTTTCACGGGCCGCGTGGGGTCGAGCGATAAGGTTCGAATCCCGGTTGCGGGCAGGAGGTCCACAGTCAATCCAGCTGTTCATCCTTACCTACAGGTGGGTCGATAAGTTGGGTACCTGGCTTGGGCTCGGTCAATGAGATGGCCTTGATTAAGGCATTGATCAAGGCTTTCAGTTGCCTGTGCCATTTTACCTAACATAAAACAAGGCAGCCAAAAGGTTATTTTCTACAATCCAATGGTGGTCGTCACCACACTGCCTAAATATAGCGAAAGCCACTGAAACTATTCATTCTTTTCCGCATTTTGCAATGAAAAAGGAAATTACAGATCAAGAAATAACAAAATATGAAAATTACAAAGAAACTCTTATTTATTACTATCTAAAAAAAAAAAAAAAGTGAGATCAATTCAATGTTTGTAACCATTACAAGACACAAATGTCTAAACTTGCATCGTCAGATATATTATTTTTGACCTCCAATGATCATTAACAAACCATTTAGTTGGTTACATTATCGCTAGAACCTGAGGCAAATGCTTTGTCTGGTGAATCTTGCTGTTCAAAAAATGAATACCTCTCTGGAAAATATTAGTAGAAATAATGATAAGAAAAAGGTACCCAAGTCTGCAAAGTCCTCATGATGAAAAATTAAGCGGCATTTGGCAACCTCTAGCGGATAATTTACATATTTAGCGACACTGTGTGTGTGTGTGTGTGTGTGTGTGTGTGTGTGTGTGTGTGGCTATAGTGAGGGGCTAAGTTCTGCATGTCTGTATGTCATTACCCTCGACACCACGATGGTACGACCCTTGAACACCACGGCACGACCTTTTAAGCACCACGGTACGCGAACCTCGAGCACTACGGTACGACCCTTGGGCATCACGGTACACGACCTTTGAACACGACAGTACGACCCTACAGCGCCACGGCACAAGACCTTTACCAGTACGACCCTTCGAAACGATGGTATGACCCCTGAGCACGACCATACGACTTTTGAGAACGAGAGGACGACCCTTGAGAACGACAGTAAGACCCTTGAGGACGACAGTACGACCCTTGAGGACGACAGTACGACCCTTGAGGACGAAATTATGACCCTCGAGTACCACAACACGACCCATAAGGATCACTGTACGAACACTGAGCACGATGGTAGACGACCCCCTACACCTGACCCTTAAGAACTGGGGTTAAAAGGTCTTACCCTCATAACCAAGGGTCGTTCAGTCGTAGTTCGTACCGTCGTCCCGAGGTGGTTGCACCGTCGTATTCGAAAGAGTCGTACCGTCGTGCTCAACTAACCGCACCGTCCGTCCTCAAATGATCATAAGGTCGTGTTCAAACGACTGTTCCGTCGTCGCCCTTAAAAGGATGTCATCATCGTATTCAAAAAAAAAAATCAAGTCGTAGCCATACTCACAGAGGGGTCGTACCGTCGTGCCCAGAAGTTGTATAGTCGTACTCACACTGTTACCTCCGTGCTCACGAAGTGGGTCGTACCGCCATGTTCAAGTGGTGCTACACAGTCGTCACTGCAGTAACTCTGACGCCAGCCTAACACTTAACCCCTCACAGGCGTTCACTCTCTCACCTTCAGTCTATAACATTAACAGAAGCTCAGGCCTCTAGTTTATGGGAAGATGAATACCAGAACATGAAGATGACGACTAAGATGAATAAGAGAGAGAGAGAGTAAAGAGGATTAAGGAGAAAAGAAGAAAATATTTGATATGGTTTAGTAAATATGGGAAGATGAATACCAGATCATTAAGATGACGACTAAGATGAACAAGAGGGAGAGAGTAAAGAGGATTAAGGAGAAAAGAAGAAAATATTTGATATGGTTTAGTAAATATGTCCAACGTAACTTTATCTACTTTGAAATTAGAAACAATGGTTTTCAATCTCGCTATTCATATGGTCCCAAATCAACCTCTCGGCTTACTAATGGTAATCATTTCTACACTTAATCACCCACACACTGAGACACACACACGAGAGAACGTACCAGGAGAGAACTCTCTCCCCATACTATACAGTAAGGTAAAAGGTATTTACACACACACACACACACACACACACACACACACACACATACATACATACACACACACACACACATCACAACCAGTGTTTAAACCAGACTGATGACGGAGACAGTGATCAGTTCTATAGAAGATGTAGGGAGAGAACAACCAGAGGTCATAACATGAAATACATTTATGAAATTTGTTCAGAGAGATGTGAAGGTGTGTTTCCATAGTATAAGAGCAGTGGATGAATGGGATGGAATGAATATGGTAAATACAGACAGCGTAGAGATATTCAAAAGGTTGCATGATAATGGGGAATACTCAAGAGATGGGGCCCTTCAAGTGTAGAACTCCCTCCCCGTACAGTACATAATGGCAAGAGGTAAGAGGTGTATTGAAATGGTTTGGTCACATGGAGAGAATGAGTGAGGAAAGATTGACCAAGAGGATATATGTGTCAGAGGTGAAGGGAACAAGAAGAAGTGGGAGACCAAATTGGTGGAAGGATGGAGTGAAAAAGATTTTGAGCGGTCGGGTGCCTGAACATGCAGGAGGGTGAAAGGCGTACAAGGAATAGTCTAAGTGAACTGGAACGATGTGGTATACCGGGGTCGACGTGCTGTCAATGGATTGAACCAGGGCATGTGAAGCGTCTGGGGTAAACCATGGAAAGTTTTGTGGGGCCTGGATGTGGAAAGGGAGCTGTGGCTTCGGTGCATTATACATGACAGCTAGAGACTGAGTGTGAACGACTGTGGCCTTTGTTGTCTTTTCCTGGCGCTACCTCGCGCGCGTACGGGGAAGGAGGTTTTCATTTCACGTGTGGCGGGGTGGCGACGGGAATGGATAGGGGCAGCAAGTATGAGTGTGTACAAGTGCATACATGTATATGTCTGTGTATGTATATGTATGTATACGTTGAAATGTATAGGTATGTATATGTGTGTGCGTGGGCGTTTATAATACATGCGTATGTGGGTGGGTTGGGCCATTCTTTCGTCTGTTTCCTTGCGCTACCTCGCAAACGCGGAAGACAGCGAAAATCATATATATATATATATATATATATATATATATATATATATATATATATATATATATATATATATATATATATAATATGACAAAATTATTAGTAGATTCATGCCATGTTGTACGCGCATAGCAAATGCAACGACCGGTGGTCCACCGTATCGAACGGCTGCTTGCAAGCACGACTTATAAACTATTCCCAGGTGTGTGTGTGAGTGTGTGTGTGTATGTGTGAGCCACACAGCGACCACAGAGTAGTCCGCACAGCAGCACGGATCACCACGCGACGACGCATGCAAATGAGAAGTAAACCTGGTGAGTCACAGTACGTAATCATGAACACGGGCGCGTCATGAAGGCAGCGCTTTATGGCTCCCTCTCTCGACCTACCTTAACAATGATTCATTTTTGTTTTACCTTCTGGATAACTAATAACTTTCTATTTTTATCATTTATGCCGAAAAGATGCAGGAATTTCGTGGATAGATAACGTATTAACAACCCCATAATGCCTCATGGGAAAGTGCTGACTTATCAATTTCTTTTGCTACGAAAAGATACATAAAGAAAATCATAAACTATTTTACATACATAACACATATTCTACTTTACCTAACCACACAGAGAATGGTAATTTAATAAATTAATAGATACGGAAATAATGATTAAAGATTATTATCATACGACCCCGAGAATGCTCTTCTGGGACTTCTGAAGTTTGCAGACTCCACTCCACGAAGGAGCAGGGGAAGGTTGGACTCTTTTGAAGCGAGAAGTTCCTAGAGGAAAGGGGCCGCAATACGAGCATTATGAAAATTACTTTTGGTCATTATACCCACATAACACGCCTGCTGGGGAATGATGATATCTTGTCACTTATTCTTTCCGTCGTCTTACATAATCATAAACATCAATTCTAATTTCAAAGTCGTTATACACTCAAGTAACGAGGGAACCCAAACCATGATAGGGATTGACATGTACTGGGTTATATACTCTATGTATTTCACCTTCTTAACTACCGCCATCCCAATTACCTACCTAACTACCTATTCCCATTTTCACCTACCCTCATCCTCACTTAATGACTGCCTTCGGTGATAATGAGTCACATATTTGACCCATAATGACTTTAATAGATCTCACATGTTTCTCTACTTTGATGACGAGAGCCATAAAGTTTAGTTACCTACTTACCTATTTCCCTTTACAACTCCCTTTCTTGTTTTGATGCACACGGGCGCCTTACCTTACCCTCGTCTACCTACCCTGAACCTGCCTTCTTATTTACGTTCCTACGCCTGATTTACCTCCCACAACTCCTTGGCTTCCTACCATGAATAGACTCCCTCAAATCCCTCTGGCGAGGAGATTGCTAACCCTCCCTGAGCCTCAGTAAGATGAGACGGGATCCTTTATTTCACGCAGGATAGAGAATCCGATGAGATCCTCAAGGATTCGAATGCGTCATCCCACGCCAGATACAAGAAAGACATTTGTAACCTAACAGGTGAAATATTCTTTTTTATCTCTTATCTGAAAGTGTTTGATATATATATATATATATATATATATATATATATATATATATATATATATATATATATATATATATATATATATGGTCTCCATGGTTGTTTAATTTGTTTATGGATGGGGTTGTAAAGGAGGTAAATGCAAGAGTCCTGGAAAGAGGGGCAAGTATGAAGTCTGTTGGGGATGAGAGAGCTTGGGAAGTGAGTCAATTGTTGTTCGCTGATGATACAGCGCTGGTGGCTGATTCATGTGAGAAACTGCAGAAGCTGGTGACTGAGTTTGGTAAAGTGTGTGGAAGAAGAAAGTTGAGAGTAAATGTGAATAAGAGCAAGGTTATTAGGTACAGTAGGGGTGAGGGTCAAGTCAATTGGGAGGTGAGTTTGAATGGAGAAAAACTGGAGGAAGTGAAGTGTTTTAGATATCTGGGAGTGGATCTGTCAGCGGATGGAACCATGGAAGCGGAAGTGGATCATAGGGTGGGGGAGGGGGCGAAAATTTTGGGAGCCTTGAAAAATGTGTGGAAGTCGAGAACATTATCTCGGAAAGCAAAAATGGGTATGTTTGAGGGAATAGTGGTTCCAACAATGCTGTATGGTTGCGAGGCGTGGGCTATGGATAGAGATGTGCGCAGGAGGATGGATGTGCTGGAAATGAGATGTTTGAGGACAATGTGTGGTGTGAGGTGGTTTGATCGAGTAAGTAACGTAAGGGTAAGAGAGATATGTGGAAATAAAAAGAGCGTGGTTGAGAGAGCAGAAGAGGGTGTTTTGAAATGGTTTGGGCACATGGAGAGAATGAGTGAGGAGAGATTGACCAAGAGGATATATGTGTCGGAGGTGGAGGGAACGAGGAGAAGAGGGAGACCAAATTGGAGGTGGAAAGATGGAGTGAAAAAGATTTTGTGTGATCGGGGCCTGAACATGCAGGAGGGTGAAAGGAGGGCAAGAAATAGAGTGAATTGGAGTCATGTGGTATACAGGGGTTGACGTGCTGTCAGTGGATTGAAGCAAGGCATGTGAAGCGTCTGGGGTAAACCATGGAAAGCTGTGTAGGTATGTATATTTGCGTGTGTGGACGTGTGTATGTACATGTGTATGGGGGGGGGGGTTGGGCCATTTCTTTCGTCTGTTTCCTTGCGCTACCTCGCAAACGCGGGAGACAGCGACAAAGTATAAAAAAAAAAATATATATATATATATATATATATATATATATATATATTTATATTCCTATGACTCCACTGGGAAGTGAAACACGATAAGTTCCCAAGTGCACTTTCGTGTAATATTCACATCATCAAGGGAGACACAAGAAAGAAGTATAACAGTCAGTTGATATATTCTCCTTCTGAAATACCTACATTCACAAAGTCCCTTGCGATTCTCCCTAGTCTGTAACATAATCAAAGTCGCTGAAGTTAACTTACTTTCTTATCACTTTTTTTTTCCTCTTTCGTGATGTAACGAAATGTCTAATAACGGTACGAAACTGAGCGAGATTATGTAGATGTAGTGATATCGGATAAGCATCTGCCATTCTTGCACTGTGAATACGCTAATGACCAATTTTCGCTCTTTATGATCTCCTTTACCTCGCAGTTTAGGGCTTAGCTGCTGAAGTTCATACCGTACCCATGTACATTGATTTACGTCTTGACTACGGCCCTTGGGCGCGATGGTAAAGACCTTCTGGGTAAGGCTTTTACGGCTTTTGAGTACGAAGGTTCAGCCCTTGAGAGAGGCAGAATGGCCTTTGAGTAAGATAGTCCTGGCCTTTGAGTCACTAAGATAGTCCTGGCCTTTGAGTAAGATAGTCCTGGCCTTTGAGTAAGATAGTCCTGGCCTTTGAGTAAGATAGTCCTGGCCTTTGAGTCACTAAGATAGTCCTGGCCTTTGAGTAAGATAGTCCTGGCCTTTGAGTAAGATAGTCCTGGCCTTTGAGTAAGATAGTCCTGGCCTTTGAGTAAGATAGGCCTGGCCTTTGGCTTGATAGTAAAGGGCCTATCTTACCCAAAAAAAAGGATCATTCTGGTGCGCTCAATAATCAATATGTCGCACTCAAGGGTTGTACTATCTTGCTCAAAGGTTATACTATCTTAACTCTGCTACTGTACTGTCTTACTCTAAGGTTGTACTATCTAACTCAAGGATCGTACTGTCTTACTCATGGATCGTGCCGTCTTACTCAAGGATCGTGCCGTTTTACTCAAGTATCGTAACGTCTTACTGAAGGATCGTAACATTTTACTCAAGGATCGTAACTTTTTACTCAAGGATCGTAACATTTTACTCAAGGATCGTAACATTTTACTCAAGGATCGTAACATTTTACTCAAGGATCGTACCGTCTCACTCAAGGATCGTACCGTCTAGCTCAAGGATCGTACCGTCTCACTCAAGGATCGCACCGTCTAGCTCAAGGATCGTACTGTTTTACTCAAGGATCGTACCTTCTCACTCAAGGATCGTACCGTCTCACTCAAGGATCGTACCGTCTCACTCAAGGATCGTACCGTCGTGCTCACAGATCATAATGTTATTCTCAGTGATCGTAAGTACCGTCCAGCTTAAGGATTAAACCATAGTCCTCAATGGCAGAAGACATCCACCAGTCCTACCTCCTAACCCCTTCACTGTTCAGACATTAAGGATTCGTAAGTCTACAGAAAGACTGAAGAAGAATTAAGAAAAGCCTTTTTTTTTTGTACACTTAATCATCATATAAGTCTTTCATCTAATAACATGTCTATAAAAGATGGAAAGAACAATAATCAAGAAAAGACTTTTGTGCAAATGATTATTACAGGTCTGATTGATATAACAATTATAAATTTCCAAAAAGACTTACGAATAGAGAAATATCTTTATGTACAAATGATTATCGCAAGTCTTTAAATCATACCTAAATAACAGACCAACAATAAGACTTAAAAATTATAATAAGGACTCTTTTTTTTGTACAATAAAGACTTTTTTTTGTACAAACGATAATTACATGTCTTTCCACACAACAACTTCTTTAAAAAAATTCTCTAATTCTGAAGTGTAGCAGTTTGATCTCCCAGTACACGAGGCACAATGATGGCGGTATTCGGGCTCAGAATTTGCACAGAAATGCTAGTACGCGAAGCTACTAAACTGGTGGAATGATAGATACAAAAAAAAATTAATCGGTGAATTTCAGGCAGAATTCGAGGAATTAGGAGCCCACAGCTCAAACTGACTGAGGGAATTTGCTCACTACTGTGTTATCAGCTACGTAATTGAGACCTCAAAGATCATTTCTTTTGTATTCTTTATGTAACCAGATTGCACTTAGGAAGTTATCATAACTTTTGAGTGAAATTTATAATATAGAAAACGGATCTATGTGAGTATGAAACATTTGATTCGATGCCACGAACAGAGAGTTGGATTTGTGTTCTGATCTTTTACTTATTTCAGTGAAATCAGACTTTTTTTCATTCACGTCGGCGATTTCTTTATCATTCTGCCACAATCTACGACTGATACGCTGAGAGAGAGAGAGAGAGAGAGAGAGAGAGAGAGAGAGAGAGAGAGAGAGAGAGAGAGAGAGAGAGAGAGGTAAGGAGAGGGTAGAACACAATGGAAGGAGAGCGAAG
>NC_092259.1:3238134-3303134 GCF_036320965.1 Panulirus ornatus | reverse complement strand
TTTCATATATATCATTACTTCGTTACGTTGTTATATATATATATATATATATATATATATATATATATATATATATATATATATATATATATATATATATATATATATATATGCTTTGAAGTACAGTTTAGTTCTTTATTTAATTATTCAATTATTTCTTACAACTGGCAACGGTACTTTACATCAAGTAACTATTTTGTTTGGTGACGCTAGGTGATTGGCTGATGGGATCAAGCTGTGATCTGATTGGTGAAATATTCTGCCGGCTTATACTGCGTAGAGCAGGTAGCTTTTACCTACCCATCACGCAAGGGCGAAATTTACAGCATAACTAATAACTAATATTACCTTTCCTCTCCCTCCCTAAGAACCCGTAAGAACTCCCTAAGTTCCTACAACGGTCAGGGGAGGAAGGAAGGGAACATACGTCTGATTATCAGTGTCTTCAGTAACGAAGATGCTTCTCGGATTTACAAAGATCGTGTTATATGTTGAAGCGCTGTTTGTAATACTGTAGAGACTGTCCGGAGCGCAAATAAAAAAAAGGATAACTCGTATATGTCTGGGGAGTGTAGTTTCGGATGAGTGATGAAAGTTGGAGGTGGGTTTTTTTTTTTTAAGATTGTGTTCGAAAGCCAGTTAATAAGTGACTGATGGATCGTTTCATATATATATATATATATATATATATATATATATATATATATATATATATATATATATATATATATATATATATTTTTTTTTTTTTTTTTTTTTTTTTTTTTTTTTTTATACTTTGTCGCTGTCTCCCGCGTTTGCGAGGTAGCGCAAGGAAACAGACGAAAGAAATGGCCCAACCCCCCCCCCCATACACATGTACATACACACGTCCACAGACACAAATATACATACCTACACAGCTTTCCATGGTTTACCCCAGACGCTTCACATGCCTTGCTTCACTCCACTGACAGCACGTCAACCCCTGTATACCACATGACTCCAATTCACTCTATTCCTTGCCCTCCTTTCACCCTCCTGCATGTTCAGGCCCCGATCACACAAAATCTTTTTCACTCCATCTTTCCACCTCCAATTTGGTCTCCCTCTTCTCCTCGTTCCCTCCACCTCCGACACATATATCCTCTTGGTCAATCTCTCCTCACTCATTCTCTCCATGTGCCCAAACCATTTCAAAACACCCTCTTCTGCTCTCTCAACCACGCTCTTTTTATTTCCACACATCTCTCTTACCCTTACGTTACTTACTCGATCAAACCACCTCACACCACACATTGTCCTCAAACATCTCATTTCCAGCACATCCATCCTCCTGCGCACATCTCTATCCATAGCCCACGCCTCGCAACCATACAGCATTGTTGGAACCACTATTCCCTCAAACATACCCATTTTTGCTTTCCGAGATAATGTTCTCGACTTCCACACATTTTTCAAGGCTCCCAAAATTTTCGCCCCCTCCCCCACCCTATGATCCACTTCCGCTTCCATGGTTCCATCCGCTGACAGATCCACTCCCAGATATCTAAAACACTTCACTTCCTCCAGTTTTTCTCCATTCAAACTCACCTCCCAATTGACTTGACCCTCACCCCTACTGTACCTAATAACCTTGCTCTTATTCACATTTACTCTCAACTTTCTTCTTCCACACACTTTACCAAACTCAGTCACCAGCTTCTGCAGTTTCTCACATGAATCAGCCACCAGCGCTGTATCATCAGCGAACAACAATTGACTCACTTCCCAAGCTCTCTCATCCCCAACAGACTTCATACTTGCCCCTCTTTCCAGGACTCTTGCATTTACCTCCTTTACAACCCCATCCATAAACAAATTAAACAACCATGGAGACATCACACACCCCTGCCGCAAACCTACATTCACTGAGAACCAATCACTTTCCTCTCTTCCTACACGTACACATGCCTTACATCCTCGATAAAAACTTTTCACTGCTTCTAACAACTTGCCTCCCACACCATATATTCTTAATACCTTCCACAGAGCATCTCTATCAACTCTATCATATGCCTTCTCCAGATCCATAAATGCTACATACAAATCCATTTGCTTTTCTAAGTATTTCTCACATACATTCTTCAAAGCAAACACCTGATCCACACATCCTCTACCACTTCTGAAACCGCACTGCTCTTCCCCAATCTGATGCTCTGTACATGCCTTCACCCTCTCAATCAATACCCTCCCATATAATTTACCAGGAATACTCAACAAACTTATACCTCTGTAATTTGAGCACTCACTCTTATCCCCTTTGCCTTTGTACAATGGCACTATGCACGCATTCCGCCAAAAATTTGGATACTATTATTGTCCTCCAGCACATTGACTCGTCACAGACCATCAGGTCTTGTGATATTATATGGCCTTCTTATGCACTCACACGTAAGATCCTCCATCACATAACCTCGTTAAAGATCATTTGACCTTTCCATCCCAAGACCAGAGCTGCGTCAGTGACCAACGAGTTGCGATGATTAATATTTCAAGACGACAAAATAGACCCGGTTAATCTTGCACTAGATGCCGGCAGAAGATACGATATTTGCTAGATATTCACAGGGTTAAAGGACGATCCACATGAATTTATGATTACTCTAATATTTTTCCAATTTTCACTTCAAGATTCTTACACGCAGAAACACACACAGATATATATATATATATATATATATATATATATATATATATATATATATATATATATATATATATATATATATATATATATATATGAATAAAGGCAGCAAGTATGAATTATGTACATGTGTATATATGTATACGTCTGTGTATGTATGTATATATATATATATATATATATATATATATATATATATATATATATATATATATATATCAAACGTGGTATTTCAATAACATTTCACTTTTCAACGACTCTGCCACTCCATAACTGATACATCAATGCTTGTTTAACTACAGTGTACACAATATCCAATTAAAAATGAGAGAGAGAGAGAGAGAGAGAGAGAGAGAGAGAGAGAGAGAGAGAGAGAGAGAGAGAGAGAGAGAGAGAGAGAGAGAGAGAGAGTGGGCACCCTCGTATCCTGCTAAGCTGCGGTGGACACGAAAATGTGTCACTATGATTCAACACAGTCTGTCTCTCTGTGTCTTCTACGCGAACAGTTCGGTTCAAATTCTATGTCACACTGGAAGAACCCCCTTCCCCCTCCAAATATATATATATATATATATATATATATATATATATATATATATATATATATATATATATATATATATATATATATATATATATATCTGGCTCTCAACGTAGTTCCCATTCATATACTGAATATTTATTCATCATTTGTTACGTACAATTGAGAGAAGAGATGCTGATCTACTCCCTTCTCTGTCACATTAGCCTGTGGCAATCCTGGGTAACTGTGTGTGCTATCATGTAGCTCAAGTGGGATACATATGATCAGAATAATGCTGCTCACACTAATGTCTGTGTTGGACAAAATATCTACTTTATATTCACGTAAAAACATTCTACAATTTTAATCGTCAATGCGTATTAAATTCTTCTTTTTTGATATTATGATTAATGATTACCATTTTGTTCTTGCATATTTTGGGTGATGAAGTATTCAGTAATGCTTAACGAGGATAAACACCAGTGTAATATATGTGGTTCCTAACTCCGGGGTACGTGTATATATCCAAGTGGTACGTGGAAGACGTGCAGATGGTACGTGGTGGTACATGTACCCCCACACGTGGTACGCGAGAACCATCCACATCGGTACGATGTAAAAGGAACATGAATATATATTATTCATGATAAGTAACGGTATATCTTACACATATGTCTCTGTGTTGGGTAACGGTCATAACACTTAAGATTTATTCCCGTGCGAAATGTTTTACCAAAACTGAGATTGTTAGATGTTAGGCGGGTAACACGACGTCTAAGCGAAAGCAGACGTGTGGAGCATCATCTACAAACACTGGCAGAATGTGTTAGAAAATACGAAAAACAAGTTATAAAGGTATATTGTTTACACGAAGTGTAAACAACGAGAAAAAAAAAAAAACCTAAAAGAATATTTACGTCGCGAGGAAATATATTTGTTCAGAATGAAAACAATGGGGCCATTATATCATTTTTCTTTCCAGTTATATAAACGAGTTCTTGTGTGCGAACATTCTATTTCTATGAAAGAACGTTATGCTCAACGCTGTAATATCTTACATTAGCAATGCAAATATGTCTTAAAACGCGTATTCGGGTAAACTGAGATACGAATTGAAATGAAAAAAAAAAGTTATAGATGTATCATTTTCCCTTCTGGGGGGCATTAGAAGCAGAGGAACAGCTGGTAGATGGGTTGGTGTACAGCTGAAATGATCATAACAGCTGTGCACAATATCTCCCTGCTGCTCCTAGGTCTGCTGTTCCCTCCTGTGTTTTCTTCTGTTCTGTTGTCTTCCCTTCCTGCTGTCTCCTGTTCTGCTGTCTTCTCTTCCTGCTGTCTCCTGTGCTGTTGTCTTCCCTTCCTGCAGTCTCCTGTTCTGTTGTCTTCCCTTCCTGCTGTCTCGTGTTCTGTTGTCTTCCCTTCCTGCTGTCTCGTGTTCTGTTGCCTTCCCTTCCTGCTGTCTCCTGTTCTGTTGTCTTCCCTTCCTGCTGTCTCCTGTTCTGTTGTCTTCCCTTCCTGCAGTCTCCTGTTCTGTTGTCTTCCCTTCCTGCTGTCTCCTGTTCTGTTGTCTTCCCTTCTTGCTGTCTCCTGTTGTCTTCTTGCTGTTGTTTCCTATTCCTGCTATGTTCGTCTTTGCACCTTCCTGTCCTCATGATTACTGTCTCATCTTTTTTCCTCCTGTACTGCTTTTTGTACAGCTGTCTCCTGTCTCACTGTCCCCTGTTTCACATGTTTCTGTCATCCTGCCTCCTGTCTCAGTCTCCTACTTCTGCCTCCTGTCTCAGTGTCGTCTCAGTCTCCTACTTCTGCCTCCTGTCTCAGTGTCGCATCATCTCCTGTTCCATCCACTGGTTATTGCCTTTAATTCCGTTGCCATTTGCCCAGTTGCCTTCTGGGGAGGAAATCCTTGCCTTCCTTGCCTCTTGGAAAGATAACGCTTGCCTCACTGTCCCCTATGTAGGTATCTCTTACCTTACTATGTCCGTATGAACCTTACCCATGGCTTACCCTCATACCCGACCAGTGAATCACTCACACACACTGTCTCCTATCTCACTGGTTCCTTGCCTTCCCTTCCCACGTAGCAATGTATACACGTATATGCATGAATAATTTGTTGTGAAGCATTCAGGAGCATTGCAAGCGGTGGCTTCCACTCTCTCTCTCTCTCTCTCTCTCTCTCTCTCTCTCTCTCTCTCTCTCTCTCTCTCTCTCTCTCTCTCTCTCTCTCTCTCTCTCGTTCAAAAGGTCAGAGAGAGAGAGAGAGAGAGAGAGAGAGAGAGAGAGAGAGAGAGAGAGAGAGAGAATCATCTGACCCACAGAGAAGAAAACCTTCAGTCACCGGAGTTCCTCACTCGCTCCTTGTGTAGCAACAACACAGTCTTGTATCACGCAAGTGCCTTACACCAGTGACTGACTGCCTAATCCACTGTGTGATCAGTAAACTTCCCTGATTAGCTAATCTTGTGCTTCAACTGTTCATTTACCTGCTCTACAGATCTGAGATTGGGCGCCCGACTCCCCCCCACCCACCCACAACCCCTTCGCCGTTAAATGCAAAGAGGGGGGAAGGGGGGAGTGATGCGCTTGAACACAGTATGATGTTCAACACTCTCATTGTAACATTTCGAGTACTACTATTCTTACACGAGAAAGAGACTAATTCCAAAACTTCAGTTCACTACTGAGAAAAGAAAAAGAACGAATGAATTGCGTAATTTCACGTATCTTTCACACATCAAAGCACAGAGTTACATAAGTTGACAGTGTGACTATACGGAGGAAAATATACAGGTGTGTGAAGTATTCACAGTAGTTTCGTTATTATATAAATTCTGGTTTTATCTTGGTTATCGATATTTATATAATGATAATAATCATCGGTGATTAGCGCAGGGATTGGATCAGTTTTGTTCCTCTCTACCGCAATGTTCCTTACTGCCACAAACATCTTTACTACTACTACTACTACTACTACCACAAACGTTCCTCACCACCACAAACGTTCCTCACCACCACAAACGTTCGTCACCACCACGAACGTTCGTCACCACCACGAACGTTCGTCACCACCACAAACGTTCCTCACCACCACAAACGTTCGTCACCACCACAAACGTTCATCACCACCACAAATGTTCCTCATCACCACAAACGTTCAACACCACAATTGTTCGTCATCACCATCACAAACGTTCGTCACCATCACAAACGTTCGTCACCACCACAAACGTTCATCACCACCACGAATGTTCGCCATCACCACAAACGTTCCTCATCACCACAAACGTTCAACACCACAATTGTTCGTCATCACCATCACAAACGTTCGTAACCACCACAAACGTTCGTCACCACCACAAACGTTCCTCACCACCACAAATGTTTCTTACGCCCCCACAAGTTTTCCTACAAAACACAAACGAACCTTCCTACCACAAACGTTCATTTCTCCCACAAACAATGCCACTTGCCACAACCATCTCTTCCCCCATGTTCTAAAACCCTCACACCCCCCCTTACCCAACTACAGCCACTGTCACCCACCATCAACTTTATAAAGCCCCACTTATCCCTCACCACCACCTCACTTCACCCACTACAATGCCCCACAACCACAATCGACACCTACCCCCGTGGCTCCCTCCACACACACACACACAACCACACACACACACACACACACACACACACCCACACACACACACACACCCACACACACACACACACTCACACACACACACACACCCACACACACACACACACACACACACACACACACACACACACCCACACACACACACACACCCACACACACACTCACACACACACACACACACTCACACACACCCACACACACACACACACACCCACACACACTCACACACACACACACACACACACACACACACACACACACCCACACACACTCACACACACACACAACCACACACACACACACACAAACACCCACACACACACACACACAAACACCCACACACACACACACACACACACACACACACACCCACACACACACACACACACACACACACACTCACACACACACCCGCTTGCTTGCCTGCCAGCCTGCCTGCCTACTCGCCCGCCCGCTTGCTTGCTTGCTTGCTTGGTTGCTTGCTTGCCATGCGTCCATGCAAGAGGAGGAGGTGGGAGGAGGGAGTGAGGGGGGGAAGAAGTAATTGAGGCAGTAATGATTTGATAGAGCAGCACCTCACGGACGGGTGGCCAGCGCCCTGAGCAATGCGGCTAATGAGATACATATAGACCTTGGCAACGAGATGGGTTATGCGCCGCTCCCAACCACAACACCGGAATTCCTCCTGTTTTGTTACGCGGTCGAGATGATCCTGTTTAACGGGAGAACAGAGGAACGGAATAACGGAGGAACGGAGTAACGGAGGAAGGGAATAACGGAGGAACGGAGTAACGGAGGAACGGAGTAACGGAGGAATGGAGTAACGGATTAACGGAGAAACGGAGTAACGGAGGAGGGTGAGGGTTTAGAAGGAATAGGACAAGGGAAAGAAATTATTTATGGTAATCTAATCTGTACAATGGCGTTTTAAGATCTTAAAATGACCTTATGGCAGGTATTCAAGATTATATTCTGACTGGTTGTTATGGCTTAATAATGACCTTCTTAATGACCACCTGGCAGTTGGTAGGCTTAAAACCCAAATAACCAACCAACTAATTAGTCCTCTTACGAAACTAATATTGGTAAGTCCGTTACAGGCGAAGATATAAGGTAATGACAGTGGTGAAAAAGATATGAGAGAAACAACACTTGTAGCAACAACAAGAGTAAAAATAGATACATATGAATAAAATGGTGTTAATGATTATCAGACTAAGAATAATATCTTGAATCATAATGATATCTATCTATCTATCAATAACAATAATAATAATAATAATAATAATAATAATAATAATAATAATAATAATAATAAAGCAAAACATAACGAGGCTATTACACCAGTATCAAAATCGTTCGGGTTAACGTTTGTCATTTACTGAGAGTAATTATCAAACACTAAAATATAAAAAAAACCTGGATACGTGAGCTGCAGGGTGGATGTGGTAAGTATCCAACCTCTAAGTTACACGATTACCTGTAGATTTAATGCCTAATTAACCTAACCCAAAGGCGCTACAACAGCACTTTTTCAGTAATGTTATGACCAGACCACCTTGCTGGGTCTTCGGGTCAGTGTGGTCTGTATATTTATGTAACTCCCCTCTCCCCTCTCTCTCTCTCTCTCTCTCTCTCTCTCTCTCTCTCTCTCTCTCTCTCTCTCTCTCTCTCTCTCTCTCTCTCTCTCTCTCTCTCTCTCTCTCTCTCAAACAAGAACCATCAGTTGAACCCATCAAGTGTTGGAAGCAGGTACTAAACTAACAAAATAAAAGAGTTGCACACCATATACATATTTCTGATATGCAAACGATTTCTCATTACCGTTTACAAAAATAGAAATATGCAAACTAGCATTAATTAGCATTAATCTTAGTCAAAATACACACAGACACGGACACACAAACACAGAGAGAGAGAGAGAGAGAGAGAGAGAGAGAGAGAGAGAGAGAGAGAGAGAGAGAGAGAGAGAGAGAGAGAGAGAGAGAGAGAGAGAGACTGACAAACAAACGAACGAACGAACACACACACACACACACACACACACACACACACACACACACACACACACACACACACACACACACTAACATAGAGAGATACATGGAAACACTGACGTACAACAATGCTTTCAAGTCATGTCATATGCAGGAAGTTGGTGGATGGCCCCAGAGTAGTGTACATCTCTCTCCCCGCCTTACACAAGCAGTCAACACAGACTCTGTGTTCACTGTCTATATTTCTATCCTACTTTTGAGAGGACGATGGAACACAAGCAGTCAACACAGACTCTGTGTTCACTGTCTATATTTCTATCCTACTTTTGAGGACGATGGAACACAAGCAGTCAACACAGACTCTGTGTTCACTGTCTGTGTTTCTATCCTACTTGTGAGAGGACGATGGAAGTAAATGAAAAACATATTTTTACAAAGAAACGAATTAATGAACTGAATACATAACAAACTTACAATAATTCAAGGTTCCTTAAAGTGAAAAGTTTAACAATACAAACAACTTAATATATCATCACGCACAGAAATGATTAACCAAAGACAACAATTAAGAATAAATGATAAAAAGACAACCAAGACAATATCAGTAGTAACCAAAGACAACCAACACAAAATAAATAATAACCAAAGACAACCAACACAAAATAAATAACAACCAAAGACAACCAACACAAAATAAATAACAACCAAAGACAACCAACACAAAATACATCTTGCAACACAAATACTTTCAACAGAAAAACAATTCGCAACACATATGCAAATCCATCATCATTACTATGATACAACCAAATTCCTTTAAAGAAGTGAAAAAAAAAAAGGAAGAAAAAATGGAAAAAAAAACATTAAAGAAAAAAAAATGTTTTTCAAAGAGACTTATAGAAAAAGAAAATATAGAAAACGGGTTGGGGGTGGGTGATGTACGTACGCACAGTGAACACGGGTAGAGAGCGTGTAAATGTTTATCTTGGAACTATAAACACAGATGTGGAGTCATTCATCTAAGACTGATTTAATGATCAGATTCCTTTGATGGCGGGTAACGTAACCATGTTAATGGGAACCGATGTTTGCGTGTAGCGATGTTCGTTAACGGCAGGAGGGGCTGAGGTGTAGCGATGTTATGGGATGGGTAGCTTGATGTTTAGGTGTGTCGATGTTAGTTACGTGGAGGTGGTGCGTAGCGATGCTCAGGTGTAGCGATGTTATCTGATGGGTAGCGATGTTTATAAGAGGCGATGTTTAGGTTAGCGATGTTATCTGATGGGTAGCGATGTTTATATTAAGCAAATGATAGTCAATGGGAGGCGATGTTTACGTTAGCGATGTTATCTGATACGTAGCGATGTTTATGTGAAGCTATGTTAGTTACAGGGAGGCGATGTATATGAGTAGCGATGTTGATTATCAACAACAAGTGATGTCTTGACCTGGAAATGTTTCATAAACACAGAAAATGACTCCAACCCATTGAATGAAATTTCATTTATTTTTTGTCTGAGGAAAACCTAACCTAAGACGGAGGGATAGCATTTGTTTCTCCTTATTGCAATTTGCATATATTTCGCACATTCCTCTATAGAAAGGCCTTGCACATCAAAGCGTATCTAATCATCAAAAAAGAATTTAATGCAGAGTAATTATTGTAATGAATCTCTGAAGTATTTAGATCACCTAACATGAATATTCATTTTTTTCTGTAATTAGATACGCTAATGTCTGGCACATAATTAAATCATAAGCTATCTACTTTTTTTTTTTCTTTAAATCATCATATATTTCTACGTAATTTTTTTTTTTTTTTCATTTCCACAAACTGAATCTTGTAAGAACTTCATCTTTAGTGTTAACAGAACAATTTTTTGCCCCACATTTTAACAAGAAATTTTTTTTGGTTATAAAGTTTCCAATCACAGACACTAAACTGTTTTGAGCAACTTACTTGACACGTACAGCAAACACGAACTCTGCCTGAAAAGAAAAGGAAATAAAGAAATGATTTGTAAGCTTGTCATTCCTTTATGTACATCAGACAGTCACAGGAATAATCCCTCCTTTATTATGACACCTGAAAACAAGTGAAATAATCGTTCTAAACACACACACACACACACACCCTAGCTTATGTGTGTGTGTGTGTATGTGTGTGTGTGTGTGTGTGTGTGTGTGTGTGTGTGTGTATGTGTGTACAGAAGTACAGACATGATAAACGTATAGAAGGTTAAGAACACGGGGCAACACCAATGTACAACCCCTCCTCCTCACCCGTAAAACACACACACCAACCACACACACACACACACACACACACGTGGATGAAGGGGGAAAAATCTGGTGGCAAACTGAAAGGGAGGGAGTGGGGGATGACAGGATCGCACCCCGGCTCTCATGATTTTCCCTGGCTGTTTACCGGTGACAGACGATTCTCACGAGGCATGAAGGCTGGTGACACGCGCTCTCATTAAAGGTTCCAGGAGACGGACATATTGATAGCACTTAATGATCTCGGGGTGTGGGAGCGGGTGTGATAACCCTGTGTGAGGAAGATGATGACCCCAGCACACGTCGTTGATAACCCTGCGTGAGGAAGATGATGACCCCAGCACACGTCGTTGATAACCCTGTGTGAGGAAGATGATGACCCCAGCACACGTCGTTGATAACCCTGTGTGAGGAAGATGATGACCCCAGCACACGTCGTTGATAACCCTGTGTGAGGAAGATGATGACCCCAGCACACGCCGTTGATAACCCTGTGTGAGGAAGATGATGACCCCAGCACACGTCGTTGATAACCCTGTGTGAGGAAGATGATGACCCCAGCACACGTCGTTGATAACCCTGTGTGAGGAAGATGATGACCCCAGCACACGTCGTTGATAATTCTGACCTTATCAGAATCATCTCCTCTGGGACTTTGACCTCCAGCTTCGGGCCCGGGTGAGAGCGTGTGCTACAAGTGTGAGGTGGGTTAACCTGGAAACTTTCATAATTAATTGTTTTCTTAAAAATTAGTTTATAACGAAATCCCGGATGCTAAGGTGAAGCCAGAATTGGTTATTGCTTATCATAAGTGTAAGTTTACATGTAAATGTTTGCTTTGTGGGTGAGGTCGTTAAAATTCTCAACAGGAGTGAATTATGTATGCATATATTATCTACAATCACATCAGGAATAATTACTGCCAAAGAATTTTGATGCTGCCCAGGAACTTTATATAGGCTACTACCGTCCAAGTAGCAGGGAAATGTAGACTCCTTTGGAGTGAAAATTTCTTTGACACCCAATGATAGATTCACTAAAGATGACTTTGACTTTTCGTTCTCGGAATATATATATATATATATATATATATATATATATATATAATATATATATATATATATATATATATATATATATATATATATATATATATATATATATACACATATATATTGAAGATTACTCAGAATGAATGCAGGGAATGCACTGGAAAAATGAAATTGGTTAGAACACGAAAACCATAACATCTTTCTAGCTTGCATAACAAGAAAGATATATAAGGCGGAAGTCCCTAAGAATGAAAGCTGTCCATGGTTTTGTTGGTCCTCTGTTATAAACTTCTTAAGCTCGGCTGTACGACCTTTGAGCACGACGGTATTATGATCCTTAATTACGAACGTACGACCCTTGAGCACGACGTTATTACGATCCTTAATCACGAACATACGACCCTCGAACACGACGGCACGACTCTTGACCACGAAGCTATTACGATCCTTAATCACGAACGTACGACCCTTGAACACGACGGCACGACTCTTGACCACGAAGCTATTACGATCCTTAATCACGAACGTACGACCCTTGAACACGACGGCACGACTCTTGACCACTATCCTTAGAGAGACTGACCACTGACCCCTTGACCTTGACCCTTTGAGAATCATATCTAGAGGCTACGCCATCATACCCAAAGACTATATACCGTCTTGCTACAGGATCGTATTGCATTCATACCAAGATACACATCACTCGATTCCGACAAAGGAACTAGTGAATACTTCCCTCGCAAGAAGAAAAAAAAAAAAAAAAAAAAGGATAATAAGATCTCCAAGTCCTTGATCAAGGCCTTCCATGCATCAAGAATTTTTAAAAATTAAAAAAAAAAAAAACCCTGATAATCAGGTTTATATTCTGTGGAGTTGGCAAGGGACTTAACAAAACATAATATTCATTTTTACGTGGAAGTTTTTCTTTTTTTTTTCTTTTTTGAGGGGAAAGTTTTATAAAGCTAACGCGTATGATGTTGGAGACTCTAGCTTACTTTAAGATAAGCTTCCTATAAAGCTAAAAAGCTTCGAGAAGACCCAACAGGTCTGTTTACTACCTTCATATCTTTTAACTATACCCTTTGAGCCCCTCAGTTCGACGGTGCGACCCTTGTGAACGGGATTACTACCCTTGAGCACGACGAAGCGACCCTTGGGAATGATGATCTGGTCTTTCACCTGGCTATTTAAGGGTCAGGTCAAAGGCCAGGAGAAAAAGTTCGAACCCTTGAGCTGAGGGAAAGTTCGAACGCCTGAGGTGTGAGAAATCATCGAACCTTTGATTTTGATTAAAACTTTAATCCCTTGACCTATAGAAAGTTCAAAGTTTTGAGCTTAAGGAAAGTTCGAACCCTTGAGCAAAGACAAAGTGCAAACCCCAATGTGTCCAATAAACATATAATAACAAGTACATAATTTGCAACAAAAACAAATTAAAATAATCCAACATATACTGAAGAAAATGTTACATTATATGTCCTTGTAAATGCAGTAATTCGTCAGATTCATTATTTCCTCTAATTAGACTTTCATGATTAACTTAATAATCAAAAGATATTTAAAACAAATGAAGGAGTTATGGAGAGATTGTGGCAGTGATCAAGATGACGGGTCGAGACCCGTTTAAAGACTCATCTTCCACCGTCTAATTGAGTTGCATAATTAATCGACCTTTGAGCACGACGGTACGACCCTTGAGCATGAAGATACGACCCTTGAGGCACGACGGTATGACCCTTGAGCACAACGGTACGAACCTTGAGCACGACGGTACGCGATGTTAGTAAAACAAACATCAACTCTGAAGTGTACAAAAGAGAGAGAGAGAGAGAGAGAGAGAGAGAGAGAGAGAGAGAGAGAGAGAGAGAGAGAGAGAGAGAGAGAGAGAGAGACATAGAAAAAGAAGAAGAAGAAGAAGAAGAAGAAGAAGAAGAAGAAGAAGAAGAAGAAGTGGATGAACGCCATGAAATAAACACCCCTAAACATCTCATATTTTCTCCCCACACTCCATTTCCTCAGATGTCCTTCTCATATTTTCCCCTCCAACACAATAACTTCCCCTCGTCTCCCCTCTAACAGGCTGTCGAACACAAGTTGTTTACAGAGTTTGTAACACTGCGGATGCGAACCTCCGCCACGGTGTCATTAATCCGGAAACACTGTGTCTTTTATGATGATTAATCGACAAATTAGACATAATTACAGACAATAGTGGTGCCTACTGGGCAATAATGACGCATATGTGAGGTTTTTACGGTCATATTTGCTTATATATTTTCTTTCTGTTTTGTAACCTCATAGTTCATCATATTCTTTTTTGGACTTTATCAGTATTTTACATGAAGATGTCTAAATTTATTCTAATTTCACTTCAATGACAATAACAATAGAAATGATACTACTACTACTACTACTACTACTACTAATAATAATAATAATGATATACACAAAATTTAAGATACACATCCTTTCTATTCTCGATTTTTCCTTTAGTTTCACGAAAGCAAAACCATAAATGAACTGAAAATGAGCCTAAAATGACAGCTCGCTCCAAACCAGAATAATATCGCTGTTTCAGTTCCTTTTATAAACTTACCTCTGTTCTACATAAACAAATAATTTTCAACTTTAAAATTCTATAAGTTTTTATAGCTTTATATATGATGTATATGTGAATAATACAGAAAGGACAATTTTCTTATCCTTCTTCACATCCTTTCAAGCCTCTTTTATTCATTTTCATTTATTCTCTTTTCTGTTACTTCTTTAATATCCTTTTTTTTCTGTTTTCGTTTCACTCATTCTATTCTCTTTTCCCGATGTGTCCATCATGTGACTGTCATATCTGTTCCCCCTTTACTCGTCTCTTCAATATTTGCTTTTCTATCATTCTATTTTCTTCGTCTGGTTTTCATTCTATTTCCTTCTCCTCCTCCTCTTTCCTCCTCTCTCGTGTTTTTTTCTTTCGACATTTCCTTACTTACCAGTTCTCGCTATCTCTTCCCCGTTCCCCTCTTACCGCTTTATTTCATAGTTCTTACTCTCTTTTACACATTTTTTTCATTTACCATACCTCATTCTCTCTCTTTACCTCTCTCTATACTCATGTACGTTCGCCATTCCACTTCCCTCTATATGTTTCTGTGTGTGTATTTGTGTGTGTGTGTCTGTGTGTGTATTTGTGTGTGTGTGTGTGTGTGTGTGTGTGTGTATAATCATATATGAGACCTGGTACATCAACGTAATCTCTCTGTCTCTCCTGTACCCTCGACCAGCGGTGGGAGGTCACTGGGCATTAGAAGTCTTGGCAATCATAGAGCAGTAAAGGAAATCCATATTAATATCTTTGATGGACTTCAGCCTTCCCTCCGCCCAAGAATATATATATATATATATTTATATTTATATATATATATATATATATATATATATATATATATATATATATATATATATATATTATATGTGTGTGTGTGTGTGTGTGTGTGTGTGTATCTTTTAGAAAGGTGAGTGAAAACGCATTAAAAATAATCCATGGAGAATTTTACAGTTGCTTACATGTTGTATTAAAAGAATAGAAATTACAGGCGTAGTGGATGATCAGGAATTAGTGTTCAACGTCTTTTGGAATACTAGAGAGAGAGAGAGAGAGAGAGAGAGAGAGAGAGAGAGAGAGAGAGAGAGAGAGAGAGAGAGAGAGAGAGATTCTGCTTTGATACAAGCTAAGATCTTTCCCCTCGAGCCTACACTACACGCTGACCACAGCCTGGGCTCAATACCCTTCCACACCTGAGAGAAAAGAGGATAAAAGAGAGAAAACCTTCCCTTTACATGCTAGATTTGTGCCAAAAATTCTTCTTTCCTTTATTCCTTCTGTTCCACAATCTTACATCTGTTTCCGTAGAGGAGGGATTGAGGTTTATATTACTGTTCTCCAATTGACAACTTCATCATCGACTATCAGGTCTTCTTATCTGTACTTTCTATGTACTGTCGTCTAGCATGTAACCTCATCATGGTACCATCAGGTCTTTTGGTATCTGTCCTCCAGCAAATAGTCTCATCATAGACCATCAGGTCTTCTGCTATCTCTCCTCCAGCAGATAACCTCACCATAGACCATCAAGTCTTCTGCTATCTGTCCTCCAGCAGATAACCTCATCATAGACCATCAAGTCTTCTTGCTATCTGTCCTCCAGCAGATGATCTCCTCGTGGACCATCAGGTCTTCCCTGTTATCTGACCTCCCCATCTACTCCCTCTATCGCCCTACCATTCCTTCCCCCACGAGACTATATCTGCGCTGACAGTTCGAAGCGATTGGGCTGTCATTCGGTCAAGCCCAAACGCTGCTGAAAAGAGGTGGGTAATGGGAAAAGTGTCGCCCAAGAACGTTTCTCATGAAAAGGCTGTGAGGGAAATCCACTTCAACATAGCTGTTTATTTCTAAATGAAAGAAGTGCAAGAGCCGTGAATTCTCCCACATCAAAAGCGATAAAGGTGAGCAGAAAATGAGTTCATATTTCTGAAGTTCGTAGCATTTCAAGTCATATTCCTTTTTTTTTTTTTCTCTCTTTCCTGGCTTCTTAGAAACGTCAGTCCTTCGTGAGATGAAAGTCACACCACAAACTAGCCAACATGTCACAACCCACAGTAGGAGGGAGAGAAAATAGCCTCGTTTAATTTGCGTTAAGACGTGAAATATGAGACAAATCTGCGTAAACGCTTGAAATATGAGACAAATTGGCGTAACCACTAACAATATAAGACCAATTTGCATAAAACCTGAACTAAGAAACAATATTCGCAATACACTTGTAAAAAAAAACAAAAATCTCCTAACATTGGAATCGCATGCTAAATCTCTAAGTAACTCTTGATGTATGTGAAAAATACAAACGAAAATAACCTTCGCCTTAACCTTCTTCCATTTGGTCTGTGGTCTGTTCCCCCTGCCAGCCACACTGTCTCCAGTCACAAAGTCCACAACACAGTATAGGAGGAGCGGCAGGGTGGTGTGTGGGTTAGACGAACCCCGAGAGGCTGGATCGCTCCCATCAGTTCAGGGAACAGATGTCTGTCCAGTACCGAAACAGGTTCCCCTTCCCGGATGATGGAAGGAACAGCGAACCCCGTGAGATCCAGGAGCCAACAGTAACAGATGTAAAATGGTCAAGATGCATACATATATATATATATATATATATATATATATTCTCCATTCAAACTCACCTCCCAATTGACTTGACCCTCAACCCTACTGTACCTAATAACCTTGCTCTTATTCACATTTACTCTTAACTTTCTTCTTCCACACACTTTACCAAACTCAGTCACCAGCTTCTGCAGTTTCTCACATGAATCAGCCACCAGCGCTGTATCATCAGCGAACAACAACTGACTCACTTCCCAAGCTCTCTCATCCCCAACAGACTTCATACTTGCCCCTCTTTCCAGGACTCTTGCATTTACCTCCCTAACAACCCCATCCATAAACAAATTAAACAACCAGTGTTTTAGATATCTGGGAGTGGATCTGTCAGCGGATGGAACCATGGAAGCGGAAGTGGATCATAGGGTGGGGGAGGGGGCGAAAATTTTGGGAGCCTTGAAAAATGTGTGGAAGTCGAGAACATTATCTCGGAAAGCAAAAATGGGTATGTTTGAAGGAATAGTGGTTCCAACAATGTTGTATGGTTGCGAGGCGTGGGCTATGGATAGAGTTGTGCGCAGGAGGATGGATGTGCTGGAAATGAGATGTTTGAGGACAATGTGTGGTGTGAGGTGGTTTGATCGAGTAAGTAACGTAAGGGTAAGAGAGATGTGTGGAAATAAAAAGAGCGTGGTTGAGAGAGCAGAAGAGGGTGTTTTGAAATGGTTTGGGCACATGGAGAGAATGAGTGAGGAAAGATTGACCAAGAGGATATATGTGTCGGAGGTGGAGGGAACGAGGAGAAGAGGGAGACCAAATTGGAGGTGGAAAGATGGAGTGAAAAAGATTTTGTGTGATCGGGGCCTGAACATGCAGGAGGGTGAAAGGAGGGCAAGGAATAGAGTGAATTGGAGCGATGTGGTATACAGGGGTTGACGTGCTGTCAGTGGATTGAATCAAGGCATGCGAAGCGTCTGGGGTAAACCATGGAAAGCTGTGTAGGTATGTATATTTGCGTGTGTGGACGTGTGTATGTACGTGTGTATGGGGGTTGGGCCATTTCTTTCGTCTGTTTCCTCGCGCTACCTCGCAAACGCGGGAGACAGCGACAAAGTATAAAAAAAAAAAAAAAAAAAAAAAAAAAAAAAAATATATATAATATATATATATATATATATATATATATATATATATATATATATATATATATATTGGAAAGGATCACAATTTTGCGCGTGATCAAGATATTCCTATGAGTCCACGGGAACTTTTCGTGTTTCATTTTCCCCGTGGACTCATAAGAATATATATATATATATATATATATATATATATATATATATATATATATATATATATATATATATTCTTTTCTTGGCCCACCTCTCCGTTCCTTCTTTTGCTAAAATATAAACGGGAGGGGAAAATTTCCAGACCCCCGCTCCTTTCCCTTTTAGTCGCCTTCGACGACACGGAGGGAATACGTGGAAAGTTTTTTCTCCCCTATCCCAAGGATAATATATATATATATATATATATATATATATATATATATATATATATATATATATATATATATATATATATACGTAGTCCGTCTCACCAATCTATCCTTTTCTTACTGCTGTAATCGTCATCTTTGCTTGGGAGAATTTGAAATATATCTTCAGCCTATATAGACCAGAAGCTCTGACACAGATGAACGACCAAGGAAATGTAGCTCCTCTATATAAAAAACGAAAGGACTTTATAAACAGTACGATCCTCAAATGACTAGATCCCTTGTGGAAAATGTGTAAACTAGATGAGATCTAATCTAAATATAGACAATATTTTGGGGGCGTACAGATATAAAGAGACATATGCTAACGCGAGATAATTTCACCCTCTATCCTTCTTAAAAGCATCATTTACTTAACCCTAACAAAAAGAGATCACCAGACATGAAACCTTTATCAAATATATATGACTCAAAGACTTTTTATCCTCAAGAGGTTTTCTCAAAACAAGTTTATCTCATCTTGATGAATAACAAGGCCTGGGCTTTTTCACCGACATTCAGACCTTTCAAGAAATTTAAAGGTCAACTTTTCTAATCCACCAGAGATATATATACAGAACCTCCAAGGGATAGATAAACAGAGAGGGGGAAAAAATAATCATTATCTTTCTAGCCCCCCCCCCCCCCCTCACACACACACTGTGGTATAAAAACTATCATTCCAAATAAGAAGGAGGAAGGAAGGAGGGAGGAGGGAGGAAGGATGGAAGAAGGAGGGAGGAGGGAGGAAGGATGGAAGAAGGAGGGAGGAGGAGGAGGAAGGATGGAAGAAGGAGGGAGGAAGAGGAGGAGGAAGGATGGAAGAAGGAGGGAGGAAGAGGAGGAGGAAGGATGGAAGAAGGAGGGAGGAAGGATGGAAGAAGGAGGGAGGAGGTAGGAAGGATGGAAGAAGGAGGGAGGAGGAGGAGGAGGAAGGATGGAAGGAGGAGGGAGGAGGGAATCTCTCTATGCTGGACGATCTGCAGGCCAAGAGGAAAATAATCAGGACGCGAAGATGAAAACTGAAGACAGAAGATGATTATCTAGCATCTTCTGCTTCGTCTGAGGACAGAGAAAGTTAGCGAGAGTTAAATCTATGAAGGAAGCGCTACCCACAGTCGAACATCTTGAGAATATGGGTAATACGATTTCATAGCGCTCGTGTCATAACACGGATCAAACGTTAATTGATAGTTACATATTCAAAGACTGTAGCCCTGTGGTATGTACAATATCAGGTGATGGTCACACGGAAAGGTCATAGGTCAGTCGTCATTAATAAATCATGAATACATGAAAAAATATAAAAAAAAAAACGAATACAAATGGCTCCTTAAGTCAGCTGTTTCACTCCACGTCATCGACCAACCTAACTGAATTTGAAGGGATGCACAGAGTGGAAATGAAACAGCGACAATAACTCTACAAAATATGAAAACACTCATTTGGGACACGCTCAAGTGCTTTGTACCCAGTCAGTTATGAAGGAAAGTATGCCATCAGCAAAACCCCAGTTATCAAAAACGTACAATAATGTGGGCCTGTGTATGACAGTGGGTTGTGAAGGAAACTATAATAACATGTTGAGATAATGTGATCATTTCTTTTTAATCTCTTGCCAACGAAGGTACGGCCCTTAAAATCGACTTTACGATTATCAAACACGACAGTACGACCCCTGAGCACGACAGTACGACCCCTGAGTACGTCAGTACGACCCCAGAGCACGACAGTACGACCCCTGAGTACGACAGTACGACCACTGAGCACGACGGCGGCACATCCCTTGAGGTATGATGGCTTAGCTCGACCTTCGACAGTGACTTCAAATTCTATGACATCCAGACCGTTGCTAACCGACTGATAGATAGATAGATAGATAGATAGAGAGAGAGAGAGAGAGAGAGAGAGAGAGAGAGAGAGAGAGAGAGAGAGAGAGAGAGAGAGAGAGAGAGAGTCTACACCAAGAGCAACTTTCAAATCCCTGTGCCTGTCATTTTCATCGTGTCATTATCACACGGGAGGTAATAAAGGTCTTCATTATCACACTCTCTCTTGATGAATGAAAAAATATCATACAAACAGAACGGCTGAGAGTCACATTAAACTCAAGTATACATACACTTCAAAAGAAATATATAATATATATATATATATATATATATATATATATATATATATATATATATATATGTATATATATATATGTGTGTGTGTGTGTGTGTGTGTGTGTGTGTACGAGTGTGCATTAAGTCGTGGGTGTGATTACAATTCCCGCATCAATATTGCTCAGTGGTTCACACACGTTCTTCCCTCACAACACGACGGAACGCGAGTTATATACGACGAATCTTTCGTAGAGAACTCGTGAATGAGGATTTGACGGGTGTATATCTCTCATCGAGAAAGTGGGAGACTTTTCGAGATGTGCTCATGTTAAATCGAAGGTAATCCTACGTTGTAAAGGGCATTTATATTTCGTCAGATATTGAATGTGGTCATCGGGAGAGGGATTTGTAAACCATGGAAAGTCCTGTGGGGCCTGGATGTGGAAAGGGAGCTGTGGTTTCGGGCATTATTACATGACAGCTAGAGACTGAGTGTGAACGAATGGGGCCTTTGTTGTCTTTTCCTAGCGTTAGGTCGCACACATAAGGGGGGAGGGGGATGTTATTCCATGTGTGGCGAGGTGGCGATGGGAATGAATAAAGGCAGACGTGTATGTATATACATGTGTATGGGGGTGGGTTGGGCCATTTCTTTCGTCTGTTTCCTTCCGCTACCTCGCTAACGCGGGAGACAGCGACAAAGCAAAATAAATAAATAAAATAAATAAATATATATATATATATATATATATATATATATATATATATATATATATATATATATATATAGTTTCTACCAGGTAAAATTCAAAGCTGCTATTCTATGAACAAAATGCGAACTCTTTGTATTTTTCTGTCACATCTATGCGAGACGTATCCCAGGTCGCTGAAAATATTCTTCCAATCTTATTCTCTTCTTTCCCAAAAATTCTGATTCAGGCTATGTGTGCGTGCGTGTGTGTGTGTGTGTGTGTGTGTGTGTGTGTGTGTGTGTACCTGCATCCTTCTGTGTATTACGTATCCTTGCGTGTATGTATACCTTGTGTTTCACCAGGTATCACTGAGTATACGTATCCTATGTGCATCACCACGTATCCATGTGTCTATGCATCCTATTTACCTCACCACATATCCCTGTGTGTATGTATCCTATGTGCATCACCACGTATCCTTGTGCGTATGTATCCTATGTGTGTCACCGCGTATCCTTGCGTGTATATATCCTATGTGCGTCCCCACGTATCCTTGTGTGTATATATCCTATGTGCGTCACCACGTATCCTTGTGTCCGCGAGATATCCCAGCCATGCTACTACAGGCTGCTGAGATTGTGGACTTCTACTACAGACGTAAATGTCCTATCAAAATTCTCCAGCTCATTTCATGTCTTCCATTATTCAGCGCTGTCTTAGAAAAAAGGTAAACAAAGGCAGGAATGAGAAATACTGTTTGTCGTGTGTGTGTGTGTGTGTGTGTGTGTGTGTGTGTGTGTGTGTGTGTGTGTGTGTGTGTGAGTTGTGTGTGACAGAAATAGAGAAATAGAGAAATCAAGCTCAAAAAAGCCCAATAAAATTGTTCTTTTGCTTTTTTGTAAAGGTTTATAATTGCTCTCCTCTCGTTTAGCTGTCAGGCAGTGTATTTCCTCCACGCCCTTTGCTTCAATATTCACTAATCTGTTTCCTGAAAGTTTTGTTCTGTTAATGACTCCGTACTTCATCATCTTCTATTTACCACAGGTGTAATTACGTACTTTCGTTTTCATTCAAATTACTTTAATAGGATGGCTATTATTTATATACACGTGGTTAATGTGTCCATTGTTAAAACTTTCCAAAGCCAAAATAAACAGATATATTTTGACGCGTGCCTTTTCATTTTCTTTTATCTACACGTTCATTATATTTTCCTTGTCCATATTCCAATACAGCAGTTGTAACGTTACCAGATATCCTTATATGTATATATATATATATATATATATATATATATATATATATATATATATATATATATATATATATATATAAACCTATCTTCCTGCGCCAAGACTTCTTTTTATGGAGTTCCGGCAACACTCAGGAAGCCAGCCATGTCCACAGGATAGGAACGCAGACAGACAGGAGATGCGATGTTGCGTTTTTGTACATAAGTGGTTTATGTGAGCTTGTGTCGGAACTATGTCAAAAGCTTTGTTAATATGTATTGCCACTAGTATCGTGCGGGATGGGGTTCAGGTTGACTGAGGTCATCAAGGGTGTGTTGTGTGTAGTGTGAAGTAAGGGAGTGACTAAGTCGAATGCCACGCTGTGTAGGGAAAACGGATATTTTGCTTGGCTCTGTCGTGGATCAGGTTTCCAAAGAGTTTGGATATTGAAGACAAGTTACACAAGAAGGAATGAGGAAGCGAAGTTTTATGTTGTCTTCAGGGATTTTAGGGCTAGTACTACGTTGAAACGTTTCCAGCTATCAGAGGTTTTGTTGTGTAGCCGGGAGTGATCGAAGAGATTTGTAAACGTTAGAATTAAAATTGAGCGAAAGTGTTTTATGTTGAAGTTTGATATGTTGTCAGGGCTTGTTGCAGGAGAGTTCTTTGAGGTTTTGATTGCACTGTGCGTGTTCGTGAGACCGAATGGCAGTATATATATATATATATATATATATATATATATATATATATATATATATATATATATATACATATATGGAGAACCTTCATTTCACCGAAAAGAGATATATGCACAATCGTCACTGGTCAAGTGACGTGGGAATTAAAGAAATGCCATGCACCTGCGGTTTTTTTCTTTAAGATAAAAGAATATAATTCATCTCTTCACCGTAGAAGCCAGTGTGTGTGTGTGTGTGTGTGTGTGAGAGAATAAACCTATCTAACCTACTGAATAAACAAATAATTAAGTCTTCCGTTAATAGTCTGGGAGTCTTGTTCAGATGACGTTAACTCGTCTCTGTAGGTCAGATTTTGCAAAAGGATCGACCTGTCGCTATATGGGGCGCTGCTCTTACGTATTCTGAGGTGGTTCCCGCTCTATCGTACTCACGAGACAGCGTCTAAAGTTCTCAGCGATCCGACTTGCAGGCTCTCACATTCTGACGTCGAGATCTAACCTACTTGTCCCACATCGCGGTGTTGTTTCATATACCCTTTTCTGCAGATATCAATTTGGTTCGTAAGGCTGGACTTGAGTAATAACTGGCAAGCCACAGGATTATTGTGTGGCCCTTGGTAGCTCAAGGATAAACCTTTGTGATATCTGTTTTTTTCCTTACATCGCTAAGCTTTGGGACTCTTTCCTCCCTCATGTCAACAACGATCTATCCATTTTCAAAATTACGGATTTTCTACTTCTTACTTCTCTCTGTCTTTAACCCCCTTTCATATATCGTTTACGGCCTGGCCTCGATGTGAACTTCTGCCTCTGACTGCAACCTTCAACATGAAAAACACTAAAGCTAAGTCGACAAAGCATCCACACGATTTGATAACTTTTAACAAAATCTCTATTGCTAAAATCTTTACACACAAGGAGAATTCAATCCCAGAATGAAATCTTTACCTAATGGCAATTAATTATACATTCACTCAACCTATAAAGTATCCTGAAGCTATCAGTAAAAAAATATAAGGTGTTACATAGAACCCAGTGGATAGTGTACGAAAAATACCGAGGCGTTTATCAATGCCATGTATTATTGTCATTAAGTTCAAAGGTCGTCTGTTTAGTCGATGATATAAAAAAAAAAGGGGGGGGGGAAAGAAATCCCGTTTGCTAATGACGACTGCATCAATCATTCTCAATTTACATCCTTTGAAACTGTACAAAGGCAGAGGTGAATGACGAAAAGTTCCATAGTAATCACTTTCATTCCCATCTGTCATGAAGTATATATATTCTCATATTCAGCAGATGTTAGTATAGTAAAACACTCCCGGAAACAAGAGATTGTTTTTTTTTTCTAAGCAGAGACAAACGATTCGTTTTACTCCATGAATACGTTACAATATCAGAATAATAATGTTTTGTTGTGCGTGGGATGATCATGGGAGGTGATGAGGTGGTCGGAGTTAGTGGTTGGAGGGTTCTTAGTGAAGGATAGTCCAAAGGTTGTATGTAAGGTCTGGCTAGCTGTATCATTACTAGTCATACCAGCTCCTATATTTCCCCAGCCATTGATTCTGCAAATCCCCAGCTAACTTCTTCTTAGCAATGGTGTCTAGTGTGTCTCTAAATCCTCCTGTTGGCTCCACTGCCAGTGTGACTCTCTCTCTCTCTCTCTCTCTCTCTCTCTCTCTCTCTCTCCTCTTCCGACCTGCAGGGCTGGGTATAGAAACCTATAACCTTTTATGTCATCACTGAAAGGTACGACTTGACTTTTATCTTTCTCAAAAAAAAAAAAAAGGCAAGTTTTCCACTTCCTCCAAAACTCTTCATATCATTTCTTCCTCCGTCACCTTATCTTTACTATATCTGTAGCCTTTTTAAATGGATATGATTTACAATATATATATATAACACCATATTGTAGTATATAAAGCACTGATCACAGCCAGCTCTGGTTGGTTGGTTGGCTAGGTGGGCTCTTGAAGGCCTTGTCAACTGCCTGGGTGATAACTATTGAGGCTATTAAACTCAAGCTAGATCCACAAACAGACATATCTTTTTCACACCTTTGTAAGGTCTTAGGGATAATTCGAGGACCATACAGGATCTCGATACGACTCAACCAAGATGAAAACCAAATAGTGTTTGGCAAATGTTGATCAACGGAAGGATCTGGTTCATAACAATACACCCACAATGTTTATCATTAAAGCCATTCTGTTTTCTCTGAATAATATGAAAGGTTAGTAAGTCATAATTGTATTCAAACGTATATGGATCTCTATGGCTTTCAAATTAATATCTTAGACCCCTATCATAATTTGACGATTTTCAACATTGATTCTATTATATTCCAGTTAACTAAACTTGGAATAAGTAAACAAATTAATGGTAAACAACGGAATCACAAGCAAAATCGCATTAGAACGTTTTAATGAAGCAAGATTCAAGAAGTCGTGACGATAAAATCTGTCACAGAAAGATAGAAAAAAAAAAATCAGTAAGGAAGACGTACAGAAAACGGTAAACCCAGACCGAACAGAAAACGTGTAGTATGGTACACTTGAATGATTTACAGGCTAACAGCTTGGGTGTGTCACACAAGACTTCAGGATGATGGATTCAATGCAACAAAGATCACCTCCAGCAAGGTGAGGACGTCTCTGTCCCTTCCAAGTGTTTATTCCATTACGGTGAAGGAGCCAGCCAGAGCATACGAAGAGAAAATTATTCAAACAGTACGTGGCAACTCTTCGCCATCTGGTACAAGATGTCACTTTCTAACGAATATATATATATATATATATATATATATATATATATATATATATATATATATATATATATATATATATATATATATATATCTTTCATACTATTCGCCATTTCCCGCGTCAGCGAGGTAGCGTTAAGAAAAGAGGACTGAGCCTTTGAGGGAGTATCCTCACTTGGCCTCCTTCTGTGTTCCTTCTTTTGGAAAATTAAGAAACGAGACGATAGGATTTCCAGCCCCCCGCTCCCTTCCCTTTTAGTCGCCTTCTAAGACACGCAGGGAATACGTCGGAAGTATTCTTTCTCTCATATATATATATATATATATATATATATATATATATATATATATATATATATATATATATATATATATATATATATAAAATATAATCTGTAATAAGTGGAGAGTAAAAGTGTCTATTGTGAGAAACTGCAGAAGCTGGTGAATGAGTTTGGTAAAGTGTGTGAAAGAAGAAAGTTAAGAGTAAATGTGAATAAGAGCAAGGTTATTAGGTACAGTAGGGTTGAGGGTCAAGTCAATTGGGAGGTGAGTTTGAATGGAGAAAAACTGGAGGAAGTGAAGTGTTTTAGATATCTGGGAGTGGATCTGGCAGCGGATGGAACCATGGAAGCGGAAGTGGATCATAGGGTGGGGGAGGGGGCGAAAATTCTGGGGGCCTTGAAGAATGTGTGGAAGTCGAGAACATTATCTCGGAAAGCAAAAATGGGTATGTTTGAAGGAATAGTGGTTCCAACAATGTTGTATGGTTGCGAGGCGTGGGCTATGGATAGAGTTGTGCGCAGGAGGATGGATGTGCTGGAAATGAGATGTTTGAGGACAATGTGTGGTGTGAGGTGGTTTGATCGAGTAAGTAACGTAAGGGTAAGAGAGATGTGTGGAAATAAAAAGAGCGTGGTTGAGAGAGCAGAAGAGGGTGTTTTGAAATGGTTTGGGCACATGGAGAAAATGAGTGAGGAAAGATTGACCAAGAGGATATATGTGTCGGAGGTGGAGGGAACGAGGAGAAGAGGGAGACCAAATTGGAGGTGTTGGAATTAAGATATGTATGTAAAAAGAATATCTTATTTATGTATACCCTCTCTCTCTCTCTCTCTCTCTCTCTCTCTCTCTCTATATATATATATATATATATATATATATATATATATATATATATATATATATATATATATATATCAACACAGAATGTAAATCTAAGGCATTTCCATATCATGACTACAATATTTTCTCCCAGCTTAACTGTGTCGCTACTCTGCTTCGGAACTATACGCTAGACGCATCAAAATTTCAAATAAATGCAAAACCTACACCATTTTTCCCTCGATATTTGGATGATAATTCGCACGAAAGTCCACTGGATATATGTGCTCATGATGCCTTTACCGGCGCATACCATTCATCTTGGGCGTGGGAGAAAATAAAAGAGACCAATAAATCCGTATTTCTGCGAGAGAGAGACAGAGAGAGAGAGAGAGAGAGAGAGAGAGAGAGAGAGAGAGAGAGAGAGAGAGAGAGAGAGGTTAGTCTTTGAACCCCAAGAGCACGAAGGTACGACCCTCGAGCAGGACGATACGACCCTCCCTTGAGCACGAACGTACGAGAGTGAGCATGACGGTACGATCCTTGAGCACGACGGTACGACCCTTGAGCACGACGGTACGGCCCTTGAGCACGACGGTACGACCCTTGAGCACGAACATACGACCTTTGAGCACGATCATACGACCCTTGAGCACGATCATACGACCCTTGAGCACGAACATACGACCCTTGAGCACGACGGTACGACCCTTGAGCACGACGGTACGACCCTTGAGCACGACGGTACGACCCTTGAGCACGATAGCCACGCCACCATCATCACGGAATTTCGGATACCCTGATAACAGTAATGATCTACGACCCTTGCAACGACCAGTTCGAACCTACCATACGACCATTACGGACGGCGGCACAAAAACGTACCCTTGAGTACTGCAATAACCTTGGCCTTTAGACCTGACCCATTTAAGGTCAAAGACCAGCCCTAATCATCACCCCAAGGGGGGGGGGGGTTCGTCCACATGTTAAGGGTCGTATGTTGAATTTTGAACACCCTTGGAGCTCGTTAAGGCGAATTCTGAAGACCCCGAGGTGACCTCCGAAGTGAATCTTAATCACCCCGAAGCTGCTGGTTGAGTCGAAATTAAACAGGTGGTTGGAGGCTGGCGGGTTGAATTTCCACCATCTTGCGGGAACATCGTTAGGATGAAATTTGAATATCGGGAACAGATTAGATTGAATTTTAATCTAGTGGTCCATTACGATGACTTATTATAGATATGAAGATTGATATATATTGTTAATTTGGCTGAGCTGAATCCTCCTTAACTGGAAAATATATTAACAAAAGCTATATTTTTCTCTCGAATCTTTTCTCGAATGGCTGAATTGTGAATCAATTTGTCGTTTTCATTACTCAAGCAATCGATTATGATGAATATACACGGTCTAACTACCACCTGATATTCAATTTCAACATCCAATTTAACCCAACATCCACTTCAACCCACGATTCCTGTACTGGATTCGGTTAAGTGAGTCTTTACTCATCTGGCAATTAGTCAAGTGTCATCTTGTTTATAGAGCTGAGCTGAGATGCAATTACTGAAGAAAGACTTCTACCGATCTGAATAAATCACACAAAGCTATATAAACTTTACCCTATGTATACACTGAAGATAAACTTTACCCCATGTATACACTGAATATAAACTTTACCCCATGTATACACTGAATATAAACTTTACCCCATGTATACACTGAATATAAACTTTACCCCATGTATACACTGAATATAAACTTTACCCCATGTATACACTGAATATAAACTTTACCCTATGTATACACTGAATATAAACTTTACCCCATGTATACACTGAATATAAACTTTACCCCATGTATACACTGAATATAAACTTTACCCCATGTATACACTGAATATAAACTTTACCCCATGTATACACTGAATATAAACTTTACCCTATGTATACACTGAATATAAACTTTACCCCATGTATACACTGAATATAAACTTTACCCTATGTATACACTGAATATAAACTTTACCCCATGTATACACTGAATATAAATAAACTTTACCCCATGTATACACTGAATATAAACTTTACCCCATGTATACACTGAATATAAATAAACTTTACCCCATGTATACACTGAATATAAACTAGTCTGGAGGCAAATGTCGATAAAGTTTGAGAAGTTACCTAAACAATGAACGAAAGAAAGGAAAAAAATAAGGTCACGTAATTTCAACATATTTCATTTTCGTAAAGATTGGGTAAACAACGTATTGACGATCTGTTTGGCGTGCGGGGTTGTCCAGCACTGAATGCAGGGACTTCAATCCACTGATGAATGCAATTACTTTCAACGGTACGACTTCATTCTGGCCAACCATTGTTCTTTCTTCCCCACTGTCTCCAGCATAGAGAAGGGTTCGATTCTCACTGCTCTCAAAGTTTATTTACCAAGGATAGCAGCTAGAAGATTCTTCATGCATTTACCGTTTACTATGTGGGTGTAAATTATATCTGAGAATGATTTACAAAGATGTACTTAAATGAAGAACAATAATTTACGTGAATAATGATAAAGGCGGGTGTTGCGGCGAGTATTTTGATGTATTCACAAGTAACAAATAAACAGTTCTTCATTTACTCTATCCTCTTTTTTACATTTCAAGTAAGGAACCACACGTGGGAGAACTAAATGAATCAACAAGTCCTGTTTTTAACGCTACCTCGCTAACACGGGAAACGGCAAATATGTATGAAATAGAAAAAGAAATACATATGTACATGTACATGTGTATATATGTATATGTCTGTGTATATATATGTATGTATACGTTGAAATGTATAGGTATGTATATGTGCGTGTGTGGGCGTATATGTATATACATGTGTATGTGAGTCGGTTGAGCCATTCCTTCGTCTGTTTTCTTGCGCTATATATAATGTGTGTGTGTGTGTGTATGTGTGTGTGTGTGTGTAATATACGACCTTTTATACATTTTCTTAATTATTTCCCTATAATTTCTTTCAAGGATGAGGCACCCATTCACGACAAAGATCCAATGCAGAGAATATTTTTCTTAAACACATGAAATTCCTAATAGGATGATGAGCGGTGTTCTTCTACCATCTTAGAATTAAGCGAGATGCCCGACCACACAGCCTGCATTAAGAACACGCCCCTCATTGGCCCGAGAGAGAGAGAGAGATATATTACAAATAAGTTCGTATCTCTCGTGTGATTTAGCTCCGGTAATATTAGAAAAGGAAGCCACTATCTCGCCTGAGGTATCTTTTTTTTTTCCCCTCAATCTTCCAGAGAGAGAGAGAGAGAGAGAGAGAGAGAGAGAGAGAGAGAGAGAGAGAGAGAGAGAGAGAGAGAGAGAGAGAGATAAAACTCCTCCTCTCCCTATGGTTAATTATTCACTCGCCCTCTTCCATCTGCATCTCCGAGTAATGGCTCGCTGGCACACACACACTGGCTGGGGCTTGGCGAGTACGAGAAGCCTTAGAGTGATATAGCCATCTTTGTCTTCCGTCTACAGTATTAATGTCTTAAGCCTATTATAAATTACGTCCCCCCAATCTCCACTCTCCCTAGCGATGGAAGCAGAGCAGACGTTCGTTGGTGTTGTAGGTAAGAGTTGTGGTTGGTGGTGGTGGTTGTGTTGGTCGGTTATAATGTAGGAGTTGTCTGGTGGTGTTGGTGCAGGTCTTCGCCTGTGATGTTGTTGGAGGTGGTAGTATTGTAGGCGGTGTCGGCAATGGTGTTGTAGGACTTCTCACGTAGTGTTGTAGGTTGATGGTGTTTTTGTGTGGTGTAGTTGGTGTTGTGGGCAGTAGTGGTGTAGGTGGGTCGTGTAAGTAGGTTTAGGTGTTGTAGGTTGTCGTGCTGTAGGTGAAGATTTGTAGGTGGTGGCAGTTTGTGAGAGGTTGTGTTATAGTTAGTAATGTTGTAGGTCGCAGCGTCGCAGGTGGTAGTGTTGTAGGTGGTTGAGTTGCAGATGGCAGTGTCGTAGGCGATGATGTTGTAAGGTGGCAGTGCTGTAGATCGTAGTGTTGTGAGTGGCAGTATCATAGGTCGTAGGGTGTTGTATTAAGGGGGTATGTTCCAAGGGAGTTGTGCATACAGTATTCCTACTACACTCAGGTATCGAAGTTGTAGATGAGGATATTGTAGCGGCGCAGGAGTTGTGTAGGTGTAACTGGTGGGGAGGTAGGTACAAGTTTCTACTGTAGTTAGATAGGTGACGAATTCATACACAGTAGTGTTAGCATGTGGAGTTGTAGTAGTTAAACCTGTGAACGGAGACGTAGTTGGCTGTGATATTCGAACGGTTATGGCTGTAGATGGTGGTGTTCCTGTTGTAGACGGTGGGAGAAATGATACAGAAGCGAACTGTTGGTACAATAGGAAGAGGTTATTCGCCAGAGGACAGTAACTGTAACATAAATTCTTAATCTATACTGAGGGAAGACGGGACAATAAAGCCGACGTTTCCTTCCTAGCCACCACTCCCTCCAGCACATCATCACATCCAGCGAGGAGAGAGCTGTGACGACATACTGCTTGCGTGCAAATTGCAAACACGTGAGGTGGGAATATGTTTGGTAGCCACAAGGAAAATGAGACGCGAAGATCTGAGTGATTTCGCGATAATTCACATCTTAAGGAGGACAGAGATAATTATCTTTGTATAGCTGAAGATGTGAATTATCACGACATCGCTCGGATCTTCGTGTATTTCATTTTCCTAGTGACAGCCAGCATATGACAACGTAGCATAGAGAGGGTAAGTGGATTTGCAAATTTTACAGGACAGGCTAAAGTAAAATGTTTAACATAAGCCGCTGATACTATGGGGGAACTAAGTAGTTAACATTCTAATCTGTAAGGGAAAAAAGCTATTATACTTGCATATTAGGTTGTCATTCTTGATGAAGCTTATTTATTGATAACTCATATCATTAGTCTTGACTATGACAGTGTGTGAAGGGTGTTTATCCCATTTTCTATAACTCTCTATTGCTGATGAAACATTTGCTTACCTTTGTTTTACGTTCTAGCCTTTAACTTTATATCGTCATTTGTGGTAATTTCTTACTTTTAGCAAAAAGAAAAAAAATATATGAGTTATGTTCTCGATGTTTATAAGTAAGTATTTGTGGAACTTTTGCTAGATCTCAAAGTTTGCGTGTTTTTTTTTCTTTTTTAATGTAAATAACAGCTTTCAATCGTATGTTTTATTTCTGAGTGACGAAATTGGCTTTGTTGCTCTTCTCTGTGTTCACTTCAGTTTCTAATTGTCTCTGATAAAGTTTTGAGGGTCAAAAGTGGACAGTGTTGACGGTGAAGTTGTGGTACATGTTGATGTAAGTGGATATGATCTATTTGCTAGCGTTGTAAGGAGGTGGTGTTGTAGTTAAAACTGTTGTACATGACGTCGTAAGAGGTGAGACTCTTACCGTTAGGGGGTTACAGAAGGTAAGTGTTGTAGGTGATGTGGTTGTAGGTTAGTCATAATCTTATGTCTAACGCTCCAGACTATTTGTGAAGTTGTAGAAATGGTGTTGTTAGTGTTATTATTCGTGGCGGTGATACGGAGGGCACGCGCCTCTGTCGAACATGCAGGTTGTGGGGAGTTGTGTCGTCGTAAGTTGTACGTCTAAGCGAGTAAGATTAAAGGGAACGGTTAATTACCAACTAATAAGCGAGCTTAGCGACGTGGAGTTTCAAGGTGAACTGGAAGTTACCACGGAGAAAGTTAACTTTCAACAAAATGTTAATCTAACACAGAAAAAGGCAACTTTCGACAATGATTATATAACCCCCACAGTTCGGCAATGTTAATTTCACAATGCAACGATGTTGTTAACACTGGAATATAAATGCTAATATCTTAAGATTATTACATTATAACATAATCATATAAGTACTATAATACTCTAATCATAACATTAGAGAAAGATACGAATCAAATCATACATTATCCTAAAATTATCGTAGTGATATATATATATATATATATATATATATATATATATATATATATATATATATATATATATATATATATATATATATAAAACTGGAGTCCCCGTCTGTATGTAATTACTGTGTTAGTGTGAAGTCACATGAGGCACGTAGGAATTTTCATCAATCATTTAAGTCCTGTATTGTCAGATTCTTAAAATCTTTTTCGCACGGAAAAGAAAATTAGTTCAATCATGCACTCGTTCAACAAGAAAAAACTATTTGAGATAATCCTTGGGTTAAAACCCATTCTGGATTCGCAAGAATGTAAGGTTCTTATCTATCATATCTGGCTATCTGTCTGCCCCTATCTATCCGTTTGTCTATATATATACATATATATGTCTATCCATACCCAGTGTTTTAGAGTAAAACATGGACTTCCACATTTACAATCAGTTTATCATAACTTATAAGAATAAGAACAATTAATTTTTCCTATAAATCTCAGTTAAGTATTCAAAGAGTTGAGTTAGACCTTCTTCTGAATTCTTATTGCTTTACAATGTCTGTATCAAATATACTGATTTTCGCTTCTACAAACATCTTCACAAAATTTTGAAAAAAAAAAAAAATGAAGCTTAAGCTTTTGCCCAGGTTTAGGGTTTGCCGCTGGCGCGTAACCAGCTTAAAATAAGCTGTAAGGAATATGGGATTGCTTTCCCGGTGAAGTCCCCTGTTTTATGTATTCGTATATCGAGCCGGTGCAGTTCTGAGCTTCCTTGTCTGGAATGGATGCTTGAAAACAGCCGACCAATCATACCCTCGGGGTTATTATGCTCTGGATTGAGAAAGGAAAAAGAGAAAATACTCGTAAACAGGTTTCGACACTTGTAAACAGTGAAGGATGTAATATATTGTGTTTTCCAATACAAAGCCTTTTATCGACTGTGATCTAACTTACAAAAACATCAGAAGTTGGCTCAAAAGTTATCTTAAGATCAAGATACGAAATATACGACCCTGAACCACGACGGTAAGGTCCTTGAAAATGACGGTACGATCCTTGAACACGACGGTACGACCCCTGAACACGACGGTGCGACAGTGCGATCCTAAGGTATGACGACCCGGTCTTTGACGTGGTCCTTGAAGATCGCGTAGGCTTGCTCAAAAAGGTCGTGCCATCTTGCTCAAAGGTCGTAACATCAAGGTCAAAAAGGTCAAAGCAGTGATCCTGTATTTCAGAAGCCGTAAGTCAACATATTGGTCACAATAGAAAACAAAAAAACTCACACAGGCACTGAAAGCCTTCACACAAGTCAACAAACAGGAAGATAACCCATCTCAAATCTCAGATAACAGATGAGCAATGATAACACATCACCCACGGAGTCATGATAACATGTATGACTGCCATCTACCAACATTTGCTTTTATAATAAACAGCGTCTGTTTTTTCCCCTTGAGGGAACACAGAGGTAAAAACTCTTTTTGATGTCCAAGTATTCCCTAATTAATTAATCAATTAACTAATTAATTTATTAACTGGGATGTATATAGAAGACCTCGGAAGCACATTTCAACATCTGTTTATAATTTCCTTGTTCGTCCACGATGGGACGGACGCAAAGACAGACAGACAAAGGAAAATAAAGACTCGACCATAAAGCATTACAGACACGAGAAACGAGCGTCATTAAGACACAAAACATGAAGAGAAAGTCTGGGGAGAAACGACAATGAATGCACATAACGAAGCTGTATAATGTGATGAAGATAATGCTCATTTGCGTAAGAAATACGATTAAAACAACAGACTTAATTGAATGCGTCCATCTTACCTCTCATTCTCTGTCTCTATGTCTTCTATACCATTGCTCTATACCCTCAACTATTCCTATTATCACTTCGTTTCTACCGTCCCATTTTCTTTCTTAACACATTGAGGCTTATTCTACTGTCTATGGCCTTTATTCAATTTTTTTTTTCTCTTTTTCTTTCACTTCCTCAACCCACATCATTTTCCTTTTCCAGCCTCTCATACATTCCTTTTCATTTCATCTTTTTCCCATCCTTCTATGCGTCTCACAATCTTCCCACATTTTCAGCAAATTTCTCACCTCACTCCCTACACTCTCCTCTCATTTTTTACTTTATCTTTCCTTACCTTTCCTTTATCTTCCGTCTGTTCCCAGCTAACCCACTTTCTCTCTTTCTTTCTTTCTTTCCTCCTAATATCTCTCTCTCTCCTCTCTGTTTTCCTTGTGTTTCCTTAATGTACCTCTCGTACGCATTCTGACGTTCACCTCTCTCTCTCTCTCTCTCTCTCTCTCTCTCTCTCTCTCTCTCTCTCTCTCTATGACCCTGGGGAAGGCAAACCCCTCGTCGTAGACTCAGGAATCACGGCTTAAAACATCAAAATTGGTACTTGGCCCTTCGCATTGGTGTCGGGCTGGGATATCTTATAAGACGTGTAGTATGTGCTTATACTCTGATATGTTGGTTATACCCAGTATATTCCAGCTGCCTCTCACGAGTATAACTACTTCTGTTTTGAGAGTCGGAAGGTTAGTTGGAAAGGCAAGTTAACTCTTCTTTTTTTTTTTTTGGTATTCCCTGTATGTGTGTGTGTGTGTGTGTGTGTGTGTGTGTGTGGTGAAGGTCGTGGAGTACAGGGTAAAAGTGTTATTGCAGGTTCTCATGACTGTAATCCCGGTGAGTGGGACCATACATGTGTACAAACGACGTTGATTGGATGGGTTAAGCGAGAGAGAGAGAAAAAAAAATTGGTTTCTGTGGATAGGTTCCAAAAATTTAACTGTGTTCCGTTGCTTCGTTTTTCCTCTGGTTCTTCGAAGTTCCCTGGGGTTGTTTGAGTACAGATAGTTACCAACCATCACTAAAGGCATATTGACTTGGGGCCGCCCGGGGTCGAAACTGCATGGGTTCGAATCCTGGGCGGGGCTGTCGGGCCGCAGTTCACTCAACTGTTCATCCTCCCCTCGGGGATGGTCGATAAGCTATGCATCTGACATGCATCTCCCATCTCGTTTTTTTTTTTTTTAATTTTCCAAAAGAAGGAACAGAGAAGGGGGCCAGGTGAAGATATTCCCTCAAAGGCCCAGTCCTCTGTTCTTAACGCTACCTCGCTATCGCGGGAAATGGCGAATAGTATGAATATATATATGTGTGTGTATGTGTGTGTGTGTGTGTGTGTGTGTGTGTGTGTGTGTGTGTGTGTGTGTGATATGAACGACGTGGCCTTGGTAGGGGGGCTTTTAATTGGCCGTGTCGTCTGAACTAACACAAAGGGAAGGAAAGCAGACCGCACACAAAACCCATCTTGTTTACGCTGTCGCTGGCATACAGGAAACAGGAAAAAGTCCTGGGCTGTCCGTCACCATGCCCATCACAGACATGTCTCCACGACTCTTCCTCCCTGGAGACTTATGACAAGCCTGGAGGATATGTGTAAACTGTACAAGTCCATCGAGGTTTCCCCATAAAGAGATACTGAATCTGTATGACGAAGACTTGTTGAAGTCTTTGAATTCGTTATTCTTCAAGTCGATTTTCGATGCTTTGGAAAATGAGATGAATGGGAATTGATTTAGCATACATTGTGACGTACTAGATTCTGATATACTGTATATAAAAGGACAGGATGTAGGTCAAGAGAACACGTCAGGGCCAGGATGTAGAACAAGAGAACATGTCATGACCAGGATGTGGCACTAGAGAACATACACGCAGAAAAGAAAAAACCCACACATTTAAAATGTGTGTGTGTGTGTGCGTGTGTGTGTGTGTGTGTGTGTGTGTGTGTGTGTGTGTGTGTGTGTGTGTGTGTAGTATATTGCCTGAGCCGCAATGCTTCAAACACCCAGGAAAACGAACATTTGAATCTTCAATAAAACTCCCATGAATCAATGAGAGGCATCTGTTTTCCTCAAGATATACGACCCCCCCCCCCCCCCCCCCCCCCCCCACACTACCTCAGCCGGATGCACATCGCATCTCCGTATTTCTCATCTTCTCGGTAATGGGAGAAATACGTCCGATATACAAGACAGTTGGAGTTCTCTGTGAATTTATTAAACCTCCAATATTTTCAGTTCATCTTGTCTGGTGCTCAAGACGTCTGTAGGTCTGGCTATCTGTCTGTACCGACACGACGGCTCGTGTCTGGTATTTAAACACTGTTGAACTAGAGACTTATGGTCTCAGAGCGAGCCGTGCGTGTGTGTGCGTGTGTGTGTGTGTGTGTGTGTGTGTGTGTGTGTGTGTGTGTGTGTGTGTGTGTGTGTGTGTGTTTGTGTGTGTGTGTGTGTGTGTGTGTGATATAGTTACCAAACCCCCTTTTTTCCACCTTTGAAGGGAAAAGGGAAATAAGAAGAGTTTCCGCCTCCCTTAGAAGGGGAAAGGGGCGGCAAACTCACCCCTATCTGACATCACAAGTGCCCTTTCTGTCATCAACAAACGGAGACAAACAGACAACAGACCCTATTCTATGCCTCCTATGTTGATAACTCCCTATTTCTCTTCCTCTTGTCTTATTCGCTATACAGAGTTGCCTTTCTACTTCTTATAGAAGTTAGTGGCTGCCTCTTGTCTTCTCGTGTTATAATATATACCTTGTATCCTCTTGTGTTACCTTTTGTGTTATAGTATATACCTATCGTCCTCTTGTGTTATTGGATATACTTCTTGTGTTATAGTATACACCTCTTGTCCTGTCATATCATAGGATATACCTCTTGTGTTATGGTATATAACTCTTGTCCTCTCGTGTTACAGGATATACCTGTTGTTCTCTTGGGTTACAGGATATACTTCTTGTGCTGTTGTGTTACAGGGTATACCTCTCGCTGCTTTTGATACAGGATATATCTTCCTGCCTCCCCTGGTCTTGTGTCATACGATATAGTTGTCTTTTACTCGTCTTCTGACAAAGGAAACAGTTCTTGCCTGTTCTTTTCCTGCACCATCGGCTACATCGAAGGATATGTCTCACTCGTGCTCCTGTGGACTTAAGAAATGTCTCCCACTCCTCCTCCTCCTCTTGTATTATAGCATATTTAACCTCTCTCTCTCTCTCTCTCTCTCTCTCTCTCTCTCTCTCTCTCTCTCTCTCTCTCTCTCTCTCTCTCGTTTTCACATAGGGAATATCCTCGTACCTCTCCTGTTCTTGCATCATAGGACACATGTCACCCTCACTCCCCTTGACATAGGAAATGTCTCCTTGCATCTCCTCCTCTCGGCTCACAGGACGCAACAATTTCTCGCTCCTCCTGTGACACAGGAAGTAATTTCTTGCTTCTCTTGTATCACGAGTCACCTCTCGTCCCGGCACGACACTCCTCTGCCTTCAGAACCAAAGGCGTATTTAATTCGTGGCAGCTGCATATATCACATCTCCTATACTATAGGAAGTACATACACCTTCCCTATATCCTCTTCTGCCACAGGTGGTGTTTTCCTCAACCAGTCCTCTATCACTGGTGGCAATCATCATCGTCTTGTCTTATGAAGCAAAATATCCCTTACGTCCATCCCATATAGGTAAGGAACATCCCCATCCCAGTGCCTTCAGTGGCGTATCCTTCAACTTGTATTATGGAAGGAGACGCCAAAACAGCCACCCAGAAGTCCTACTGAAGGAAAACCTGCTACGAGAATATCAACGAAGAATCCTGCAACAGGTTCTTCAAACTCCTGCGTCTTACAGAATCCCTGGGAATAAGAACACAAGACCTGAGGATGTAATATGACGCATGATACAGTGTCACTGTTCTGTTTGATACGTCGGTATTGTGGGCATCTGACGACGGAGGTGCTTTTCAAATCTCAAGACCGAAATATATAAAAACTTCTCCAACTGTTGCCTGCTGAAGTTTTAAGGGACTCCGGGCAGAGAAGTCTAAAAGCCGAAGTTGAAGTTTCAAACCTTAGACTGAAGGCTACGAATTGTGAGTGAAATGTGAAACTTGTAAGTGAAACGTAAGGCAAAAACTGAAGCATTTAAGGTGAAAAATAAACATTAAATATTATGGCTACAACTGTTTCAAACTTCAGACTAATGGCTATGAACCACGAGTGAATAAAACACACACACACACACACACACACACACACACACACACTCACATATATATATATATATATATATATATATATATATATATATATATATATATATATATATATATATACATATATTGGAAAGGATCACAATTTTACGCGTAATCAAGTATATTCCTATGAGTCCACGGGGAAAATGAAACACGGTAAGTTCCCAAGTGCACTTTCGTGTAATAATCACATCATTAGGGGATATATATATATATACATATATATATATATATATATATATATATATATATATATATATATATATATATTTTTTTTTTTTTTTTTTTTATTATACTTTGTCGCTGTCTCCCGCGTTTGCGAGGTAGCGCAAGGAAACAGACGAAAGAAATGGCCCAACCCCCCCCATACACATGTATATACATACGTCCACACACGCAAATATACATACCTACACAGCTTTCCATGGTTTACCCCAGACGCTTGACATGCCTTGATTCAATCCACTGACAGCACGTCAACCCTGGTATACCACATCGCTCCAATTCACTCTATTCCTTGCCCTCCTTTCACCCTCCTGCATGTTCAGGCCCCGATCACACAAAATGTTTTTCACTCCATCTTTCCACCTCCAATTTGGTCTCCCTCTTATCCTCGTTCCCTCCACCTCCGACACATATATCCTCTTGGTCAATCTTTCCTCACTCATTCTCTCCATGTGCCCAAACCACTTCAAAACACCCTCTTCTGCTCTCTCAACCACGCTCTTTTTATTTCCACACATCTCTCTTACCCTTACGTTACTCACTCGATCAAACCACCTCACACCACACATTGTCCTCAAACATCTCATTTCCAGCCATCCATCCTCCTGCGCACAACTCTATCCATAGCCCACGCCTCGCAACCATACAACATTGTTGGAACTACTATTCCTTCAAACATACCCATTTTTGCTTTCCGAGATAATGTTCTCGACTTCCACACATTCTTCAAGGCCCCCAGAATTTTTGCCCCCTCCCCCACCCTATGATCCACTTCCGCTTCCATGGTTCCATCCGCTGCCAGATCCACTCCCAGATATCTAAAACACTTCACTTCCTCCAGTTTTTCTCCATTCAAACTCACCTCCCAATTGACTTGACCCTCAACCCTACTGTACCTAATAACCTTGCTCTTATTCACATTTACTCTTAACTTTCTTCTTCCACACACTTTACCAAACTCAGTCACCAGCTTCTGCAGTTTCTCACATGAATCAGCCACCAGCGCTGTATCATCAGCGAACAACAACTGACTCACTTCCCAAGCTCTCTCATCCCCAACAGACTTCATACTTGCCCCTCTTTCCAAAACTCTTGCATTTACCTCCCTAACAACCCCATCCATAAACAAATTAAACAACCATGGAGACATCACACACCCCTGCCGCAAACCTACATTCACTGAGAACCAATCACTTTCCTCTCTTCCTACACGTACACATGCCTTACATCCTCGGTTGATTAGAAAGGGTAGTGAGTGGTGGGATGAAGAAGTAAGAGTATTAGTGAAAGAGAAGAGAGAGGCATTTGGACAATTTTTGCAGGGAAAAAATGCAATTGAGTGGGAGATGTATAAAAGAAAGAGACAGGAGGTCAAGAGAAAGGTGCAAGAGGTGAAAAAAAGGGCAAATGAGAGTTGGGGTGAGAGAGTATCATTAAATTTTAGGGAGAATAAAAAGATGTTCTGGAAGGAGGTAAATAAAGTGCGTAAGACAAGGGAGCAAATGGGAACTTCAGTGAAGGGCGCAAATGGGGAGGTGATAACAAGTAGTGGTGATGTGAGAAGGAGATGGAGTGAGTATTTTGAAGGTTTGTTGAATGTGTTTGATGATAGAGTGGCAGATATAGGGTGTTTTGGTCGAGGTGGTGTGCAAAGTGAGAGGGTTAGGGAAAATGATTTGGTAAATAGAGAAGAGGTAGTGAAAGCTTTGCGGAAGATGAAAGCCGGCAAGGCAGCAGGTTTGGATGGTACTGCAGTGGAATTTATTAAAAAAGGGGGTGACTGTATTGTTGACTGGTTGGTAAGGTTATTTAATGTATGTATGATTCATGGTGAGGTGCCTGAGGATTGGCGGAATGCGTGCATAGTGCCATTGTACAAAGGCAAAGGGGATAAGAGTGAGTGCTCAAATTACAGAGGTATAAGTTTGTTGAGTATTCCTGGTAAATTATATGGGAGGGTATTGATTGAGAGGGTGAAGGCATGTACAGAGCATCAGATTGGGGAAGAGCAGTGTGGTTTCAGAAGTGGTAGAGGATGTGTGGATCAGGTGTTTGCTTTGAAGAATGTATGTGAGAAATACTTAGAAAAGCAAATGGATTTGTATGTAGCATTTATGGATCTGGAGAAGGCATATGATAGAGTTGATAGAGATGCTCTGTGGAAGGTATTAAGAATATATGGTGTGGGAGGAAAGTTGTTAGAAGCAGTGAAAAGATATATATATATATATATATATATATATATATATATATATATATATATATATATATATATATATTTTTTTTTTTTTTTTTTTCTTTTTTTCATACTATTCGCCATTTCCCGCATTTGCGAGGTAGCGTTAGGAACAGAGGACTGGGCCTTAGAGGGAAAATCCTCACCTGGCCCCCTTCTCTGTTCCTTCTTTTGGAAAATTAAAAAAAAACGAGAGGGGAGGATTTCCAGCCACCCGCTCCCTCCCCTTTTAGTCGCCTTCTACGACACGCAGGGAATACGTGGGAAGTATTCTTTCTCCCCTATCCCAGGGATAATATATATATATATATATATATATATATATATATATATATATATATATATATATCAGAGCCTGAGTGTCCACAAATTCCTCAACAACAGAGAATAATCAAGAAGAATTAGCATATACAATTGAAATGACAGCAGCCACACAAATGGAAAACAGGCGTATGTACATAACACATCAAATACTCTACCATCAGATTGTGAATGGACGCACATTTCCAGTGAAAAAATAACCCATTGGGTCACGACGTTATTGGACACAGAAAATTCCCAGTTTAGTAACAACGTCAGATTTAGCCTCTCTCTCTCTCAAAAAAAAAAAAAAAGGAATAAATCCGTATTGATAATCATTTCGGTGTAGCGCTTTTCATCATTATGATTCCCACGTAACCGCCAGTGGCTGTAATGGTGCAGAGTAGGTAAAGAGTCCAGTGTGTTTTATTGGCTGGCTCCTGTGTGTGTGTGTGTGTGTGTGTGTGTGTGTGTGTGTGTGTGTGTGTGTGTGTGTGTGTGTGTGTGTGTCTGTCTGTCTGTCTGTGTGTGTGTGTGTGTGTGTGTGTGTGTGTGTGTGTGTGTGTGTGTGTCTGTCTATGTGTGTGTGTGTGTGTGTGTGTGTGTGTGTGTGTGTGTGTGTACAATATTCCCAGGTTTATGCCTGTGTACATCTCACATATATTGTTTCTGAACAAGCGACATGTTACTTGAAGATCGTCCTTCCCACGAGAAGTTAGGTCGACCGTCCTCAAAAGATGAGGGCTATAGCAGTCATTCGTCCGCCCTCATAAAATGAGGGACAAAGCATTAATTCGTCCATCCCTCTCGAATAAACTGCATAGCATCAATCCGTGCGTCCCAACATAATGGGGAATATAAAACCTAAATTCCGTACGACTAACGAGTATGTGTATGTATCATGTCTCACACATAATACACATAATGTGTAAATAAACCATAAATGCGGACCTGAACATGTATTATCTGGTGCAATGTCTCCTTTCCGCACGCCAAAGACACGATACAAAATCTGAAATATGTGAAAATACCCACACATTATTAGAACATGTCTCCATCACTAAGACTCGAACCGCTGCCAATGAAGAGGGAGGCAGGAGTGCTACCGAAAATGGCATCTGGTGGCTCAATGCTACAGCCCACTCTCCTCTACCCTCCCTGGATGCGGTTCGAATCTCACATCAGGCTTGTGGTACCGAACCTTACGTTTATATATATATTCGACTCGAGAGCATGAAAGTTCACGAGAACTCAATACATACACAGAAAAGGAGCCAAAGTAGAGACAGATCAAATAGAATTTCTCAATTGTTTTGTGGCTTCTTGCATTCCCTTGAGACATATTGATCTTGTTAAACTTGATTGAAGGCTTTATCCTGTTACCTAAATAATCTCAAATTCTTGATTAAATCCTATGTTTAATCAGTAATGATCTATATACTTGTAGTCTTCATTTAAGTGACCGCACTTATTTTTCTTCCAGGTAAGTGTGTTGCGCTCGAGGATGTGGTGATGAGGTGGTAGGAGAGACCCCACCACCGGGAAGTCTGTGTGGCTCTTTAAGGTAGTAAGTGCCACTGGGGCAAAGCCAATAAGCTAACGCATTACGCATGAACACGCAGTGGTTAAAGTGTTACCATAACAATCCTGTAATGGTTTATGGAAGCGATCGACAATATATAGACTTGACAACTGGAGTGACTTAAATTACCTCACCAGTGGGTAACCGCAGGGCAAAGAGAACGTGCCCAGTGGATACATATTTGTGACCTTCATCTCTTGCGTTTTCGATCTCTTCCACTACCACAGAAAGCCTGCAAAGAAACCCAGTGGTCTGTTTCTATTAGCTTTCCTTCGCCTCCATTCCTACCTACCAACCTACTTCTGCAAATATCTAGGTATCTAACCACATAAGTTGATAGATAAATAGATACACAAACCCATTCTTGCAAATTAGACCATATACAACGTAGAAGCGAAGATTCCCCCCCGAGTATGAAATGCCACGATGCACAGCACGCCATAAAGACGGCGGTAAATCACATCTCGGGCAAGACAGATGCACGAAAGGAGGGAAAAAAAAAAGAACATGGCCATTGGGGGGGGTCGCCTCCTCCTAGGAGCGGCAGGGGAAACTCTTTACTGCAACAGGGAAATCGAGGAACACATAACCCTGCGTTATAACTGCCAGGCAAACGAGGGAAAAGGACATTCTCTTCATTGAGGGACTTGGCAAGTTTACCCGGGAGAGAACACACGCTCTCTCTCTCTCTCTCTCTCTCTCTCTCTCTCTCTCTCTCTCTCTCTCTCTCTCCCTCCCTCCACCAAGTCAATCCCACGAGCCGTTGCTTATGGCGCGAGTATGAACTAGTTTACTAGGCCCTTCACGACTTCTTAACACCGGCGGAGAAAATGAAGGAGGTGCGCACAGGAAGGGTTTGGTCGTCGTCGGTGGCGGCAGCAGCAGCAACGTCACTACCATACCCTGACCCTTGGGGGCTACAGGTAACGTCAGTGACGATGTGGTACGAGTATAATGTTTACCTTGCTTTGCCACGATTACTTCTCGCACCACAAAACGGACATGACACCACCACAACTACCAGAGGACTTCGTCGTACTGTGAACCCTGACACCACCATCGCCACGTGCAACTGGTAGTACCATCCCTGACACCACCACGCACGCACGCACTAGGAAGCGTGCCAACACAACCAACCATACCCTAACAACCAACCACCTAGACAGCTATCCCTGACACCACCACCACCAGCCCTGACACCAACCCTGGCACCACCTCTAACCTACCACCACCTGTCTTCCTCCCTATCACCTCTCTCTCTCTCTCTCTCTCTCTCTCTCTCTCTCTCTCTCTCTCTCTCTCTCTCTCTCTCTCTCTCTCTCGCCACTTTCCCCCACCTCGTGTTCTCTTGCTCTTCGTCACGGAGCCCATGTCACAGTCTCCCTTCCTCCCTCTGCCCCCCTCCCTTGTCACCGCCACCCGCCCTGCCTCCCTCTGTGAAAAATCAGACTTCCCACACCAGATTCACCGACATGTGTGAGCTCTGTTCCTCGTGACTTTCAGTGCGGAGAGGACAACGCGGGACGGCGCGCGGGTCCTCCCACTGAGAGGAAGTCCATTCTTGGGCATGGGGGGAGAAAGAATACTACCCGCGTATCTACTGCGTGTCGTAGAAGGTGATTGAAAGGGGAGGGAGGCGTGGCGCTGGGAATCATCCTCCCCTCTTGTATTACTTTCCAAAAGAAGGATCGGGGGAGAGAGTCAAAGGAGGATCTTTATATCCTCTAAGGCCCAGTCATCTAGGATTCAATCCAGCAGTCGTATCGTTCCTTGATTTGGTATCGTCGTCAAACAGTTACGTTATCATAAGAGTTCTATAATTCCACTCCCAACTTCAGCACAAAGGACAGCAGATGCTTCCCTTGAGTCTGTTTGTGACATGTACAATTGGAAATCAATAACAAAGATACTCCTTTGAAAGGGGTATATATATATATATATATATATATATATATATATATATATATATATATATATATATATATATATATATATATATATATGTTGTCGAATGCTTGTTCGTTATCTAAGGTTAAGTGGGGAGATAATCAGCTCCTAATAGTACTAAAAGCCATCAGAATATGCAGTATATGACTAAGAGTATACCAAATTCATCAATAAAAAGATAGTTATTTTCGTGTATATGTTTTCGTATAAAGTCCCATGAAAGGTGAATCCTTTCGTCACAAAAGCCTATTTCAAATTCAACTGATAATGTGTATATTCCGTTTCATACAGTATCTTTAATTCATATATCATATTACATATATTTTTTTGGCTCAAAAACTATTTACATGTACTGGAAACATTGTACGCACCTAAACATACAGACATTATATATATATATATATATATATATATATATATATATATATATATATATATATATATATATATATATATATATATATATATATATATATATATATATATATATATATATGTACATATATATAGCTACCTTTAAATTCCACGAAGGACATGACCATTAACATCAACCAGTTCCCTGAAATCCGAAGGCCTTCCCATAACCCAGAGGTCATGACGGGAAACTAAGGCAAGAAATGTGTCATGAAAGACCTGAGGAAGCATTGCTTCACCAACATAAGAGTGGGCATCTGGAGGAAGCTCAGTAAAGATGAAGTGAAAGCTTATGGCTTGCCGGAAATTCAAAAGTCAAAAGACTGTAACATATGTCCAGAATGTTAAAGAAGATGGGAACCCCACGAGGGTAAAATGTCTTCTCCATACGACCCAACGAAATACGTAATTGAACACATCCATTTATACACACACACACACACACACACATATATATATATACACACATAGTGAGGCCTTTTTATGAGCCACCTATACCGTTCGGGAAGCTAGCCACGTCGATGTTCATATAGGTCGAGAGATAGATGAAGTCTGGGGCGCTGGCCAGATAGATTAACTCTTGCGTGTCTAGGGAGTGTAGTTTCAGATGGGTGTACGTCTGGTGGAGTGGAACTAATGATTGGGTTGGGGTTGGGGTCAGTTGTTTAGTGCTTATCGCGTCATTACAGTGAGAATAGGTTTACCTAATGTGATGTTTGGAGGGGGGGGGGGGTGTTTGTGTATGTGTGTGTGTGTGTGTGTGTGTGTGTGTAGGGGGGGGTCTGTAAATATAGGCTGCTGAGGTGTGAGGCAAGGGTGAGTCCTTTTATTTGCGGGTTGATGACTGGATATATAGCGACCTGGTTTCATTATGTTGTTACTGACCACTGTTGGCTTCTAAGTAGATGGTGTTTCTTCCGAGAGCTTTGTTTTCTATTGTTTGTGGTTTTATATTTGTTTTGAAAGGGAGAATGACCGGGCATGTACGGCGTACCTGAGGGTAGAGTGTATGTGATGTTTGTACAGTACACTGAGGGATAATTTTTCTGGTCCGAAACTGGTGGTAATGAGTGTACTGAAGGCGATTTGTTTATTGATGTATATATGTATATATATCATCCCTGGGGATAGGGGAGGAAGAATACTGCCCACGTATTCCATTCGTGGAAATCCTCCCCTCCTGTTTTACTTTTCCAGAAGAAGGAACAGAGAAGGGAGCCAACTGAGGAATTGTCCCCTCTGAGGCTCATTCATCTGTTCTTAACGCTACCTCGCTAATGCGGGAAAGGGCGAATATGCATGAAAAAAAAATATATATATACATATATGACAGTCACGTAATAGAGAAGAGTAGCCTTCGTAAGTGCAATGGATGAGAAGGTACGTCATCCAGCAGAACACCACTATTGTCGTCATCATGGATTGCTTGGGCCGTGTGTTTATTATCCAAGGTAAAAGAGCGTAATGCAGTTTGGAACAGCTGCCTCTTCACTGTCGTATTCCGGGAATTTAATATCAGCCATTCTTTTATCTCGCCAGCTGGGTTGCTCTACACTCACTCCACCTCAAATTTTTTTTGTCTTTTTTTTTCAGGATTGTAAAAATAGTATCGTTTCGACTCCTGATTTTCTTTGTTATCATCGCCGATCCTTTTTATGCTAATGAGACACACAAAAAAAAAAGTGGTAAACAAGCATATTTTTTTTTTTTCTTTCATCAATGGGTTTATGTCAGTTTAGGGAAATCTAGCATTTTACAAAAAAAATATAGACAACATTTTCCCATTTGGTGTTGCGTCATATCGTTTGATGGACAAATTAACTTCCACTGAATGAAAACAAAAACGGAAATAAATTCCTTTACGTTTTACCACGTTTACGTAAAACCGTTGATGATATACTTGAGGTGATTATCACAAATATGTATATTAATTATTTCTAATATATTCTAATGAATACGATTTACGTTTGATATTCATACCGATTCCATAATATATATATACACATACACACACACACACACACATATATATATATATATATATAAGGTGGTCACAAAATATTTCTTCTACTTATATATCACACCTCTGTGGTCTTGTGTGTGTGTGTGTGTGTGTGTGTGTGTGTGTGTGTGTGTGTGTGTGTGAGGGTTTTGCCGTACAAATCTTCCTCACCCAAAACTTTGATAATATTTCTCACTAGCTTCTTCTCACCTTTTTTTTCCCACCTTCCTTCTGACCTCTCCTTACGCTCCTCCATTATTCATACAGGGCTTCGCATTACTCGTCGTTCCTTTCTTTAGTATTTTATTTGCACTTTCGCACCATCCTGAGGTTTCCTTAATATCAAACTCTCTTTTTCATGTATTCGTTATATTGATGAAGTAGTTTTTATGATTATATACTTTGGCCTTCAATCATAATTCGTCATAATTTTTAGTTTATTAGTTTTAACTATTATATATCTTCACCCTCACTCATACTTTCTCATACCGTTTGACACTCTCTCTACTCTCATACATCCCCTCACAATATACCACACGACCTCATTACCTTCCTACTTAATCACATTATAGCACTCACACTGACACTTAACACTGTAACACTTATACTTACATTGGCACTATAACATTCATACTTTCAATCATGCCATGACACTCTTAATTAGCCTCACTCTATGGAGCTCACACTTACATTCACACCATAACACACACACACACACACACACACACACACACACACATCAAAACACTCCCAACATTTTCCCATATTTTCACTTTATCCAAAAGTATCTCAAAATCCCTCTGCTTTATATTCCCTCACTCTGTCCTCACACTCCGCTCACACGTCTCCCTCTCACCATGCCACCTCACACACACGTCCCCTCCCTCATCCACCTCCTACACCACCAAACGGGCCGGACTTTTCGCTTTATTTTTCGCTATATTTTCTTCGTCTCTGGCCATCTGAAACATGGCCGTTGTTCGCCAAGTTTCAGGAGCAGTTGGCTGGCAAAATGAGGCGCCTGACCTCATTCCTGGTATAACAAACACCTTCGCTGTAAAGTCATAGTGAAGTTAAGAACGGCAATGTTCCACGTGTTAGTGGGCGCCTATATATATATATATATATATATATATATATATATATATATATATATATATATATGTGTGTGTGTGTGTGTGTGTGTGTGTGTGTGTGTGTGTGTGTGTGTGTGTGTGTGTGTGTGTGTGTGTGTGTGCATATACGTGTACAATAAACCTACGTTAATCGTACCTACATGTATTCAGAGTACGAGAAATATAAACAAACTAAACACACTGAACACGTTTGAAGGTCGTACAACTGAATTTAATGCCATATAAAGAGGATTACCCCCTGCAAATTTACATCACTATAAAAGCCACATTAGCATCAACATCCCTTGCAACTCGTACGTTCAAATACATTTAAATCTGTAAAGAAATAAAACAAATCTACTACGTGTATTTACATTTCGAGCTAACATGAATGAGCGCTCGGAATAAGCTAGAAATAATGATATATAAGGCCAGGCATAATACCCACGAATTGGTGGACATTATAGGGAAAACTACATTAGAAAGTGAGTATGCGCGTCTAATATACCAAGAGATATTATAAAAGAATAATATGCTTGGATTGAGACAATCACTATTTGTAAACATAGTAAGACATTCTGGATTCTAAGGATTCCTTCTTTTTTTTTCAATATATAGAGGCCCCCCCTGTTCTTGGCTCTTGAAGTCTTCAAAAACGCGAGACTCGAACGTAAACTCTCTCATTATTCTTTTTTTATGTTAAAGTTTCCAGTCACGTATAATAGCTGTCATTGAGGCCAGGCTTTCAACCACACATAAAGATGGGGCTAAAGAGAGAGAAAGAGAGAGAGAGAGAATTACGGTCAGGCGCGAACATAGTCTAAAAGTTCAGGAGGAAGTGGAAAAAACCTGCCGTTTAATAAGGGTCAGGTCGCAGCTAAGTTAAGTGCTCCAAACCTTATCGGTTGTCGGGACTGAAGCAGAAATCACAGCGGCTCAGCCCAGTGACACCACGTCATTCCCCTGAGACCACATGAATCCATTATATTTTATCCCATACACGTTTCTTACCCACCTGATTGTTTAAACTCCGACACCTTAAAGTCTCCTAGTGGTGTAGGAAAAGAAGCAGACATCACAACGGCTCAGCCTACTGATAGCACGTCGTCCCCCATATACCTCATGGGTCCATTATGTTTTATCCTATGCACGCCTCTCAACCTCCTGAATGTTTAGACCCCGATACCTTAATGTCTCCTTTCCTCCATCGAAACGCCTGAATAGATTAACTTATTTCTCTACTAAAGTTCAGGACACAAGTTAAGTCTGATTAAAGTGTGGTCCACAACTAAGTATGTCTGACAAAGAGGCTAATACATATGCCTGCGTTTGCGATACAGAGGCTAATATAAATATATTCCATTGTGATAAAGAGGCTAATATATACGCCTGGACCTGCGATACAGTGGTTGATATATATGCCTGATTTTGCGATACAGTGGTCATTATTTTCGCCCAGGTATATAATATAGTGGTCAATATATACGCCTGGGTCTACGATACAGTGGTCGATATATACGCCTGGGTCTATGATAGAGAAGTCAATACATCCTGAGTCAGCAGTACAGAGGCCAATACACCCTAAATCTAAGATGCAGACGACACTATATACCTGGGTTTGTGATACACAGCCAGTACATGCTGTCTGGGTCTGCACTACAGGGTAATGGATACCTCCCGTCATGGGAAGGGTGGGTGGTGGGGATACTGTTTGGGTTTAAGACTGAGTGGCGAAACCCGGGCCAGAACACCTGTTTTAGTGCAACCATTTAAGTGGCCTCGAAAGATTTAACGCCGGCACCAGAGTGCGTCCATTTCCAAAATGGCCAGAATCACTCACTTTAGGGACTCTTTTGAGCAGGACGGTACGATATATATATATATATATATATATATATATATATATATATATATATATATATATATATATATATATATATATCTGGACTATGCGACTTTTTGAAAACAGAGGTGGCAACTATTTGAGCACATAGGTTCGAGTACTTGAACATAACGGTTCGACTAATTGAGCAAGACGATACACAACTTCAGCACGACGGTACGACGACTTAACCCCCAAAGGTAAGAGCCAGGAACACGACCCCTGATGTGACGATGGTACAACCCCCTAAGCACGACGATACGACCCGAGCTATGATGGCCAGCCCTTTGACCTGACCCTTTTATCCTCAATGGTCGTTCTGTTGCGTTTAAAGGTTATACTATTGAGCACAAGAGCTGTGCCCTGGTGCTTAAAGGTTGTACTGTCGTTCTTAAGAGGTGTACCGTCGCCTTTAAGGGTCGTAATGTCGTGCTCATGGGCTGATGAATTTATCCAGCAACGTGTCATGTGTAAGAACGTTTTGTTCCCGGAAAACTTCTTTATGCACACGTCCTCGTTATACACTTGCCATGGCTATCAAACCATTGCCCTTGACTCTATCAAATCATTGCCCCTGAACATCAAACCCTTGCCCTTGATTATATCCAGTCTCTGCCCCTGCCTATCAAACCCTTTCTCCCTCTTAATCTCCAGCCTCCTGCCGAACCCTACCCGTCCTATTCCACATCAGAACTCACTCTAGCCTCGCCACCGTCCTGTACCATCCACTTCTTGCCTTTGACTCTTAAGTTCCTCCCTCGCCCATCCTCGTGCTTAATCAATCGGCTGAGGGCGGGCCTGCAGGTCCGGCAGGTGAGGAGAGGCCAGTCAGGAAGAAGAAGTAATCAAGACACTCACGAAAGCCTTTTAACACCGGCGCCACCTTGTCAAAGACGAACCCCAGAGAAGAAACTTTTCTCTTTTTTTTTTTTAAGTGACGGATTCAGAACGGAGGGAAAACAGTCATGGTCATCTCGGGTGAAAAACAAATAGGATATGAAGACAAGAATGAAATAGATTTATCTCGAGCTCCGCTGATACTTGCAGACCTGATGCAGGTTACAGAAGGAGGGAAAGACGATGGAAGGAAGAATAATTCCACTGCTGAACAGTCCAAGGTAAGAAAGAGGTGGTGTCATACAAAGGGCAGTCCTAGTGTGGTTGGGCTTCACATATAAACAATGGGAAGCAGCAGCAGCAGCAGCAGCCAGACGCATATCTCGAGTGACTGGAACACAAGTAACAGACAGCTCACGAGAGAAGTGGTCAAATCAATACCTGTAGAACAAGCAGAGTACCAACACACCAAAGGCAAAGGAGAGAATAACATTTGAAGACTCATTGAGACTGACAGCTTTTGACTCCACTCTGGATAATGATTAAAAAAGATGGAGGATGAACCAATACAGATGTATAAGCAACATTAACACCAGGATGAATAAAACCCGTGTAAGTAGGAAACCGGAAATAGCTGCGCTGGGAAATGATAACGAGTTCTATACAGCATCCCCGAGCTTTTGAGAATCAGATTCTGTGCCGTTGATTATGTAGGGTTTCCAAGACAGACTGGAGGATATAGTTATGCCCAACACGTTTATGTTATCAACATGGAGGATTTGTGGTGATTCGAAACTTTGACAACCGAGTCGTTTGGAAAGTTCTGGTGTCTGTGAGACAAACTACTTTAAAACCGCTCCGGATTCATAGACTACCTACACACAATTTATGAATATGCACGGGATATTTGGAGACTTTGAAGATTTTTTAGAAAGCTGAGGAAAAAGAGGCTAGTTTGACTATTTGCATATTAACTGGACACTGTTTGGGAAGTGAGAATTTTCTCCTGGATCTATCTGAAAGCTGTTTGATGGCGCATTACGATAGTTTGTTTGGATACTACTCGGCTGGTGTTCTGGAATTCAATGAATTGCTGGATGAATACGTGTTGGCTTCTTCTATCTTGTTGTTAAGCTCCCTGAACACTACTCTGAAACCATTTTGAAAATACTTCGAGGCTAATTTACTGCACCTTGTTTGGTTAATGACTTAATGATTGAAATTATGCGCGTGTAGTACTCCAAGGCTACGCCCAGTGCAATCCAATACTATTTGGAACACTCCAAGGCAACGTCAAATGCTTTCAAATACCATTTACGTCTCCATGACCACCCGAATACCCACGATACCAAACAAAATCTTCAACAGACAACAGAAATATGTTTACCCACTGCAGGGTCGTAAAACAGAAGACCTGGGAAAAGCGCAAGTTCAAGAGGGAAAAAAACAAAAGAACGAGCGAAAAGTTGATAGAAAACCCGTCTTGATTATGAGTAAGAAACTCCTTCACGTATTGTAAGGGAGAGATTGGATGAGAATACTTTGAAATACTCTGTTTTGTTACTACAGTGATGTGATCCGTGAGTACGACGGTACGATCACTGAGCACGACGGTACGATCACTAAGTACGACGGTATGATCACTGAGCACAATGGTACGATCATTGAGTAAGTGCGACGGTACGATCACTGAGCACGACGGTACGATCACTGAGTAAGTACGACGGTATGATCACTGAGCACAATGGTACGATCACTGAGTAAGTGCGACGGTACGATCACTGAGCACGACGGTACGATCACTGAGCACGACGGTACGACGGTATGATCACTGAGCACAATGGTACGATCACTGAGTAAGTGCGACGGTACGATCACTGAGCACGACGGTACGACGGTATGATCACTGAGCACGATGGTACGATCACTGAGTAAGCACGACGGTACGATCACTGAGCACGACGGTACGATCACTGAGTAAGTGCGACGGTACGATCACTGAGCACGACGGTACGATCACTGAGTAAGTGCGACGGTACGATCACTGAGCACGACGGTACGATCATTGAGTAAGTGCGACGGTAGCGAGCTAATAATAAAACGACCAAATGAATATTTACGAGAGAATATGTAAATAGCCGGAAAAAAAGAGAAAAATCATGAATAAAGAAAGTCAAAAATAAATGGTAATCTGCTTAAAAATGTCGAATCTAACATAGTCAGTGATTTTCTCATTATTCATATTCATGGCGTAATGTTTAATGCCATCCCACATTTTTAGAAGGCAGAGCTCGTAGACGATTTCATGACGAAAGTATAAATAAATAAAAAAAGGAATTCTGAGTCAATCTTTCGTTTTTTTTTATAAAGGATGACTTTACGGTTTAGCGGATTGTATACCCTTAAACACGGAGGCATGATGACCCTTGAGCACTACGGGACGATCTCTGAGCTAACGTTACGGTACGACCCATGAACAAGATTGTAAGATCTCTGAGAACTACGGTACGACCCTTGAGCACGGCTGTATGACCTCTTGAGCACGACTGTACGACCTTGAGCACGGCTGTACGACCCTTAAGCACGGCTGTACGATCTCTGAGCACTACGGTACGACCTTTTGGTATGTAGGCCTGTTCTTCAATTGAACCCTTCAGGAATACGTCAAAGGCCAACCCATTATACCAAAGTGCCCAGGGTCGTTCCGTCATGCTCAAGGATCGTACCGTCGTGCTCATAGATCGTACCGTCGTGGTTCGGTACAGTTCATGAACTGTTGTTCATCGGAGAGTTAAAAACGTCTTTCATCTTACAGCGATGGATATGACACGGGTCAAACACAAACGCCCCGGTCAAGACCATCTAAGGTGAGAGGAAAGGAGGTGGAGAAAAAAGAAGGAAGAGGGAAAGACTAGGGAGGGAAGAGAAATCCACTCCTTCGCTCTTCGAGGAAAGAAGTATAAATGCTTGAAGGGCATACACAACGATGTAGTCATCTATACCAGAGCAATGTTGACAAGTCAGTGACACTCCTGACCGAGAAGAATATCATTATACAAAGAGCGGTAAGACGAAGGGAGGGAAATGTTTTGACAACACAGGAGAAAAATTTTGAGGTTCATGAAAAACGTACATAAATGACTTGTATGATTGCGGGAATCCTACTGTGCTACCTGCCTCTATATATATATTGTAGAAATTCTGAGATACATATAACTACCCTTAAATATTTACATATATTGGTGTTACCGAACTCTGTCAGCTCAACTTTGCACAAGTGGAAAGTTATTTTGGCAAGGATGTATCACAGAGAGTACAGTTTCTTTGAAGAAGTTCGTTCCAAAGAGGTCCATCAGTTCCCTGCTACTGAAATGGTCGTGAAGGAGCACTCACTGGTAACGGATTGGGAAAAATAAGGAATCCCTTAGTATTCTCTATGCACCCTAAACCTTAAACTACGCCTCACCTGCCTGTTCGTCCATCCTGGGATAAGGAGATATAACAAAGCTGTACACCAAACAAAACAGAACGCTAAGAATCAATAATCATCGCTAACTGCCGAACAACCTCAATTAATAAACCCTGACAGAGTAAAATAGATATGTTCTCAACACAATTCCACATGAATCTGTCTGGCGCTCCGTTCTTTGCCCCAGCATCAGACCCTTCTCATGCAAACCGCTCCATAACTAGCCACCAACCCCCAAACAGAAATAAAAAGATTACTCCTGCCTCATATATTACAACAACCTAACTCAGGATTCCCTCCAAACCTCCAACAAACAGATTTGGAAAGCACTACACAGCTGTCCACCCAAACGAATCTCAAACATCATCCCGCCAGATATAAACCTAAAGAAAACTACACTCCCCAGGTATGTACGAGTTACACTCTCTAGTCTGCGTCAGATACACCATTATGAAAACTGACTCTACGTTATCCAAAGGCCTCTCATGTCCGAGATATAACGTTTATATTGAAGACACTGTACGCTTCCTCATGCATTATTCTGACATATACTGGACACTATATTTTTAATCCCACATTATTCTGATAGTTATATGTATTCACACCACATCACCACATTCTATGTCCTATGATCCCGCCCGGGGGCCATGGCTGGCTTTCTAAGTGCCGGAGGAGCTCCGCAGAAAGGTGAGGAAGTAGGAGGTCTCCCTAAAGCAAGAAGATAAGATAAGGGCATACAAAGCAAAATCAATTAACCATAATATCGGAAGGTATATGATACGTTGCCTTTAGGTCAAAAACTTGTTTCGTCAAGAGTGTTATAAAAGCCCTACATCCTCCAAGAGCAAATCATCGCGTTGTTTCGTCTAAGTCAATAACCTGATCATATACTCCTGTGTGTTTCCTGCCTCAGTTTGGAAGCAAAAAGACATCCGTCTCCGTGTCCCTCCACCAGAAGTAAACACGACGTTGGTATATTCATTTCAGCGTCTTATTCCCAGTGGTATCAGCACAGGACGACCGTCGTTGTTTCCTTAATGTTGGTGAAATATTGAGGAGGGGAGCCCGCTCCCCCCCCCCCCCCCCCCCATGGTGTTATATTGGCGGTAACCTTGTGGCTGAGAAGACAGAGAAAGAGAGAAACTACACAGGAATGACGGTCAACAGAAGGCCTGTTGCTGGTTGGGTAATATTTACTTCACGATCGAGAAATATCACAAATTTGACAGATTTTTTATCTTGTTTTTTCATCGTTATACCCAAGACTGACGTAAGGCTAACTGGGCAGCAATTTACGATCGTTTTATCTCCTTTCCTACATATATATATATATATATATATATATATATATATATATATATATATATATATATATATATATATATGGGTGACTTTGCTAATTTCCAGTCTTAAGGTGACGTAACTTCCGTTAGTCGTTTGTTTAATATTTTGGTTATGAGAGATACCAAATGCCGTCTGACCTTCCCTAAGAATTTTGAGCGGGGGAAGTGGGGGAGGGTAGATTATCAGGAGTTTACGATCTGTTAATCTGGAAGAGGGACAGACGAACAGTATTTACGAATAATTTGCCAAAAGGCAGAGCGAGAGGGCTGGTGGGTAGGACTCAAGGCAAGGCTCCCGGGAAGATACAGAGTTAACGAAGAACGAGTCGTGTGAGTGACGTGGCAGGAGAGACCGTGTGTGTGTGTGTGTGTGTGTGTGTGTGTGTGTGTTTGAGGAGTGGAAGCCAGCAGTTCAGCAGCCTACGGGTGAGTGTGAGGCAGGAAGATGAAGACAATTCTCTCTCAGATAATGATAATACTAATAATAATGACGATGATAGCAACACCCTCTTGAAAAATCTCTTTTTGCCTGCATGACTACCGTGTGTCGGATACTTTGATGTCATTACTAAACCCTCTCCTCCTCCTCCTCTTGGGCTATCTCGAGCCAACAAAGAACTTCTCAGGTAAACACCTGCATCAAGGGAAAGAAAGAAAGCTTTACATGGCACTAATGATTCTCGTCTGGGAAGATGGATTGGATGGTTTTTAATCTCTCCTCTTTTTTACTGACGAGAGGCAATCGACTGATCACTGTATCACCTGATTGGGTGTGTTGGAGCACTGAGAATCACCTGATTGGGTATCTCGACGCTCTGAGTATTATCTGATTGGTATTCTGATGCTGTGTCGCGACACATGATTGGTATTCTGATGCTCTGAGTGGCATACGGTTGGTATTCTGATGCTCTGAGTGGACCCGAATGGCGTTCTGGTGCCCCTGTCTTTCACCTGATTGGTATTTTGATGCCCTCTATGCCACCTGATCGGGGTTTTGATGCTCTGAGTGGCACCTAAAGGTACTTTGATGCACTGAGTGATACCTAATTGGTATCATGGTACCCTGAATGGTATTTCGAAGACCTTAGTCGCACCTGATTGGTAATTCACTAAGTATTACCTGATTGGTAATTGATTCTCTGTGAGGCACCTGATTGGCATTTCGATGCGCTAAGTTGGTACCTGGTTGGTATGTCAATGCTCTAAGTGGTACCTGATTGGTATTTCGCTGCTCTGATCACCTGATTGGTAATTCTGACGTCACTATTTCCCATTCTCATGTCAGTCCACTGAAGAAATTTTAATGACGGTTGAGGCGTTTCATCTGTTCCTGATTTTTCTTCGACGGATCTGTCGATCTGTCTCCTTCCCGTTTGTCGACTGATGCTTTGATATTGACTTACGAGATTATTTTTCAGGTCAGCGATCATTGTGAGTGAGTGAGTGAGTGTGTGTGTGTGTGTGTGTGTGTGTGTGTGTGTGTGTGTGTGTGTGACCAAAGGTCGATCGGGGTTTTGATGCAGGTCGATCGACTTTCTTTCATAGGTCGAGCATGCAAGCAGGCGGCCTGTTTTCGTTAAACACGGTGGTACGACCCTTGAGAACGACTGCACGGTCCTTGAGCACGACGGTTCACGACCCCTAGATATGTTGTCCCTAAGACCTTCGACCTAACCTTTATGAGTAAGGTCAAAGACCAAGGCTATCACACATCCAAGTGGTGCCCGTCGCGTATAAGGGCTCGTGAGTCGTACCGTCGTGCTCAAGAGTCGTATTATCACGCCCAGTGGTCACACAGTCGTGGACGTGGGTCGCACCATCGCGCTCGAGGGTCGTCACAAGTCGTATTCAAGGGTCTTTCCATAATACACAAAGTATTTAAGCGCCTCCCGACGCCAGGCCCCGTCCCTCTTCATCCAACGACAAGATACACCTAAGAGACCTTTCAGGCGTAGCATCCATCCACTCCCTTCTCCTCCATCAAAACCTTCCATCCACACACACACACACACACACACACACACACACACACACACACCTCAACTCCCCTCTCAACCTCAACCTCTGAATACATCGGATTAAATATCCCCGGGGAACATTTGAGTTGAATGACACACACACCAGAACCTCCCATTAGTGGAGAAATGGAAGTATCTCGCTATCAATTTTCAACCTGAGATGATGGTGTCCCATGTTCCCCAAGTTTATAGTCTGATTTATACGGAGCAAAAAACATGTTCTTCGGTAATATAAAAACGTGTGGTACCGACCGTTAGACGTGGCCAGCTTCCTGAGTGCTGCAGGAGTCTCATAAAGATATAAAAGGAACCAGGGGGCAGGACAGTAAGTTAGTCTATATATATATATATATATATATATATATATATATATATATATATATATCATAAAGTATTCTTAGTAGTAATGTTATATATCTGAATAAGAACCATTTGTAAGGCGAGAATTTTTCGAGAAGTCATATTATATTTCGAATAATTCCAGCCTCAATTTATGTTTCTTCAGACACAAGTAAAAGGGTTCAGATTACCACTATTATCATTCTGAAGGGACTTAATGACATCTCAAGTTCAGGAAGAATATTATTATGTGTAATTCGTGTTTTTATTCATATTACTGACTCGTGAGAAGGTCGTATAAATCAAGAGAAAATTGCAAGGAGCTGAAAAGATATTCCAACTGCTTCAGCATAATTATACGACCCTTGAGCACGAAGGTTACGACCCTTGGGTATGATGGCCTGACCTTAGGTCATCACACCCAGCGGTCGTGCCGTCGTACAATCAAATGTCGTACCGTCGAGATTTCAAGGAGGTAAGCGTCCTGCTATCAAGGGTCGTACCATCGTGTCCTAATGATCGTACCGTCGCACTCATCAGGAGGTTATAACGTTCGTACGACTCTAGCCAGACAAACGATCCTCCCAACCATTCAGAGAACCCGTTCCATAAACAACCGACTAGTCTTTCAACCTCAACCACTCAATCCTCCCTCCCTTCCTCGTAGCGTGTCAAACCCGTCTTTATCGCCCATCCTCACCATCCACACCATTACCTCCATCACCACCACCTCCACGTCTAAGCATCCATCCAGACAGTTTGACGCTATCACTGCTCTCTCTCTCTCTCTCTCTCTCTCTCTCTCTCTCTCTCTCTCTCTCTCTCTCTCTCTCTCTCTCTCCTTCAGTTTAAGGGCGAGAGAGAGAGAGAGAGGGAGAGAGCACCTTCTCCATCTTCATTACATGCCATACCCGTTCCATCCCAACAGGAGTTTCCTTCCATTCCATTACCTCGTCCTCTCCATCGCAATAGGGCAGTTCCATCTAACGTCCCCATTTGTCTTGCCAAATACCTCCTCTTCTTTACTCTTATACTCTCAATCCTATTTTCATCCACATTTCCCTTTCCATCTCTACTATTTCCTCTTATTTCCTGACTCTTCTTTTCACCTTTTAACTTTTCCAGTAAACTTTCCTACCCTCCAAAAGGTTACCTCCTGAACCTACAATATACATATATATATATATATATATATATATATATATATATATATATATATATATATATATATATATTTTTTTTTTTTTTTCTTTTCTTTTAAACTATTCGCCATTTCCCGCGTTAGCGTGTCGTAGAAGGCGACTAAAAGGGGAGGGAGCGGGGGGCTGGAAATCCTCCCCTCTCGTTTTTTTTTAATTTTCCAAAAGAAGGAACAGAGGGGGCCAGGTGAGGATATTCCAAAAAAGGCCCAGTCCTCTGTTCTTAACGCTACATATATATATATATATATATATATATATATATATATATATATATATATATATATATATATATATATATATATATATATATATATATATTACTGACCCTAAGAAAGAAACCTTTCCCTAACTCTTCAAAAGAGAACCCTTACCAACCCTCCAAAAAAAAATTCCCCTCTCCCTGACCTTCCCAAAAAACGAAACAACACAAACCTTTCCACAACCTGTCTCTTTCTCTTCTAATCTTCAAAAAAAAAATAAATAAGAAGACACATCTACAATCCCTCCAAAGAAAATAGAACATTCCTCTACCATCCCTACAATCCCTTCCTTCTGACCCTCCAAAGAATATATGTCACTCTTCTACCATCCCTACAATCCCTTCCATCTGACCCTCCAAAGAATATACGTCACTCTTCTACCATCCTACAATCCCTTCCTTCTGACCCTCCAAAGAATATACGTCACTCTTCTACCATCCTACAATCCCTTCCTTCTGACCCTCCCAACAACCCCCACAAGGCCACACCACCTCCTCTGGTGAAGCCAAGCGGGGACCCAGCCTCCCTAGCCTCCATTAGAGAGCCCTCCCGGCTCTGGTTCCATTACCCCCCCACATGACAGTTTAAAATTACACACGTTTTCTTGGCGTTCTTGTTCGCCCCGCTCATTTGTCCTGATGGAGAGAATGCATTTAACCTCGTGTGGGGTGTCTGGGACGATGATTATTATTCTCTGGGACACACACACACACACACACACACACACACACACACACACACACACGCACACACACACACACACACACAAAGGCTTCCTCCAGCCTCTCCAACCGACCATAACTTGGTTTTATTGGGTCACTTTTAATTTGGTGTTAGCATTGGTGGCCTTGTCTGTGCTGGTTGGGTACATGGCTAGCAAGGATGGTTGGCTGGTTGGTTGGTTGGGCGGTTGGGTTCTTGGTTTGCAAGGATGGTTGGCTGGTTGGTTGGTTGGGCGGTTGGGTTCTTGGTTTGCAAGGATGGTTGGCTGGTTGGTTGGTTGGTTGGGCGGTTGGGTGCTTGGCTAGCAAGGATGGTTGGCTGGTTGGATGGCTGGCTAGTTGGGTACTCAGTGGTTAACAAAGATTGCGACTAGGCTGACTGAGCATGTTTGATACATCATATGGTATACTATACACACAAACAAGTGACGAAGAAACATGATGGATACAGGGAGAAGTAAGATAAAGAAGATAAGGCCATACAAAGAGAGGAGTCTGAAGCACATGTATACTTATATACATGTGTTTACGTAAATAAATGAATCTTTATATACAGGACAAAGAGGAATATACACCAGAGGAATATCACAGGAATATCCATACTTCAGAGACTTACAGACTATGAAAAATCTTCAGTAAGATATGACGTTTATATTTCTCACTTACACCCCCCCCAACCCATTTCATGCTCCTAGCCAACCATCTCCCCATACTACTAGCCTTCAGCTCCCCACATACTCGTCTCTCCCTGAGCTACTAGCCCACCTCAGTACCAATCCTCCCTCCCTAAACATTACCCTTCCCCCCCACACCAACACTTCGAGATTTATGTTCGCAATATCACCCATTATACTAACCCGGGAGTAATTCTAACTACCGGAGCAAGTCGAATGAAACAATCATACAAAGCACTTCCATTTCAGTATGCAAATTTTTATATCTCTTTTAACACATGCAACAGACACGAACGATCTTAAGGGATCAGTGGGCCGGCGGACATTAATTACAAGATTATCTAAGACATTATCATTTTTTTTTCATCATATTTTCGTATGGATGGAAGGAATTCATTCAAATGTATGCCTACCATTTCTACTTCTGTAGGAGCGTTAACATCTGATACGCATCGTTCCTTATAGAAAAACAATGGATCTTGAAACGTTCTTATCAATTTGGATTCTGTTAAAAGGTCCAAGGTGAAGGAAAACGGGAGACATGACTACAGCTTTCAAGTTTCATATTTCGAAAATGCAAAATAATGGATAATATAACATACTTGTTATCGTTCTAAGAAATAATTTTGATTCTTTTTAAGGCACAGGAGATGGAAAACGGGAGACGGGATTACAGCTTTCACTTTTCAAAATTGATTTATCAATAACAATGTTCACGTGTTCCTTGAAACACGAAGGGGCAGATGAGCTACATGACACATGAAGAATCTGAGCAAGAAACGAACAAAACAAAAAAAAAGAAAATGGGAAGAGATACTACTACAGCAACAAAGCTGTGGATGAGAGGAACAAACTAAACGAAGAAACTGAAGAAAGTGAACATTGAGAAAATTAAAAATAAATGATAATGAGATTCTTTTTAAAAATCGCTGTCAAGTACATGGATTAGGACAAACTCCCCAAACTACTCACATCGTATATTGAAATCAGAATATTCTTCTCAAGTTTGGTCACCGCACTTACAGAAGAACAGAAAGCTAGTAGAGACGGTTCAGAGGAGGAGGGCAACAGAGGTGGTATCAAAACTACGAGAGCTGAGTTACAGGGAAAAAAGATTGAAGGCTTCAATTTGTCTACAGAGGAAAACAAAAGAGTAAGAGGTGGTTTGATCACAATCTTTAAAACTTTTAAACGTGTATGATGATGCTCACAACCAGAGGCTATAACAAGGAATTAGAAAGGAATCTTGTGAGAAAAGATGAGTGGTGTATGAATGGAATAAACTGAGTTATGAAACTGTCAATGTGGAGAGCAAACAGAAGTTTAAGAAGTTGTACGACAGTGGAGAAAGTTCAAGAGATGGGGGGCCCCACGAGTGTAGAACTCCCTCCCCTTACAAACAAGCAATTACATGCAGGTTACTCAGACACACAGTTATAGTAACTGATCATCATACTGTTAGATTGAAAAAAAAATATACGATAGTAAAGTAAGAGTTTGAGACGGGACCCTTCGTGTGCACGAGTAGACAATCCTATATAAACATAAACGTATATAAACGTAAACGTATATAAACCTAGAAGTATAACTCAGTGTTATACATTCCCCAGGACACTCCACCGGTGAAGAAGGGTGATGAGGTCTTCAGACAGAAGGTTAATCTCGATAAGGTTAAATACCTGACGAGTAGGAAGTTATGATCAGCTTGAGGGAGGGGAGGGGAGAGGGTAGTATTGATCCCGTCTTTCATCCCTCCCAAGTCATCCCATCCTTACCCTCCTGACAGACATGGATGGTCCCGGAAGCCAGGGAGTGTCCTGATTAAAACGTCCCCCCCGTCTTGGGTAATAGTCGGGGAGGGAGATGTGGTAGATGGATGAGCCGAGGGCAATCATCGTGGAGGTGACTACCTGCTACGAGGAAGAGTTAAGGTGGGGGTGCGGGAGAGGAAGCCTTCTTCATTTTTCAACCTCCTAAACAAGAGCGAAGATGAGAGGATAAGGACTCTGACTTGCCTGCCTTGGTGCTAGTCATTTATCGATACTTAGCTAATAGGAAAGCTGTCTATAAAAAAAAACTTCGGTTACCATGCATGAAAATATGAGGGACAATGGCGTTGCCTTGTTGTACACCCTTCATCCAAATTGGTGTCATGTTCAGCAAAGATTAGCGTTCATAATCGCTCTAGCACTTACGAACGAAAAGAAGGGAGAGATGGACTGTAATATTGGAGGACTGTAGTAACATCGTCCCTCTATAATAACGAGGCTGAAAGAGTTCTAAACATTCAGCCTGACCTTGCAAAATAGTGAGAGTATGTATGGTCACAGATTCATCCTTGATACCTAAAGAAGTTGTTAAAGATTTTTGGGGTTGGTGGCTGCACCTTACGTTGGCTGCTTTAATGACCCCTAGCACTTGACAGGCCTATAAACCAAATAGCCACCGCCCAACCATATACAAGTTCGCGTGGCGATGGTTCCTCCTCCCCTACAGCCCATTACGAGGCTCGAAGCCACACAGATTCAGTCTAATCAAGGTGACTGCATCGAGCTCCAGTGGTGCTTTTGCGAGTCAGCCCGACTACCACGGAGCCAAGGGCGTTGCCTCTAACGGTGGCTTTGATGCCGTCACTACCCTCCTCCTCCTTCTTCTTCTTCTTAATGTACGGAAGTAATCGCCGAAGAAAACCCAGTTTAATGTCCCGTGGAATCTCCCATGTTAAGACAAAGGTTGACAAATACGGTGAGCTCAGTCGTAAAAGATCTTGGCAACCGTACCTAGGGCAAGAGGGCGGGCGAGAGTGAACCATTTCGTTAATGTGTTGGTGTCTCGCGTCTGTGGGTTCTCCTACAG
>NC_092259.1:3143134-3233134 GCF_036320965.1 Panulirus ornatus | reverse complement strand
GTCTGAAATAAGCCTCTACATGCGACGACTTTATTCTGATTACATACGAAATTGATCCGAGACTAAAGGCAGAGGCAAAATATAACCAGAAGCTCTACTTAAGTAGGGTAAATGGCTGACTCACACAGACAAACAAGGATGATAGCTAGAGGCCATTTGAGGCAGTGAAAGCTATAAATAGGAGGGACAGACATACATTCAGGATGAAATGAGGAGAGAAGAGTCGGAAATGGGAATAAATGTGGCTAAAACACAGTAGATAATGGTATGGGAGGGAAATAAACATCCTGATACAGAAGCTGATAACTGAAACGAGGGTGTATCAAAAAGGAAAAAGAAAACGAGAAGTGGAACTGAAGAGAAACAGAAAACGGAGAAATAAAAAAAACAGAGAAGAGAAAAAAAATAAATGGAGAGAAAAATACATTACAGTGAAAACAAAAAGAATGCACACAAAATATTAACAACTACGAGCAAACTGAACACATATTTGTAATAGATACAAACAAAACAGAAGTGGTACTGATATATATATATTTTATTATATATTTTTTATTATTATATATATTATATCTCGTTACTATAGGTATAATATATAATAAATATCCCAAGGGGCAAGGCCATAAACTTACCCAGTATTCCTATGTCGTAAAGCGATTAAAAGTGAGACGGTGCTGCATCCCCCGCTCCTCTTTTTTTTTTCAAAAGAAGCGAACAGAGGGGGCCAGGTGGGAATTCCAAAACAGGCCCATTCACTCTATTCCTTGCTACCTCCTAACCGCGGGAAATGCGAATAGTGCCAAAAAAAAAATATATATATCACTTCATTATTATATCATCATACAATATTATTATCTTTATCTCTATATCACTATTACTGCGACAGAATAACCACTAAGTGAAAAATTTCCCTCATAAATCAACCAATGTCATAAATTTAAGATCACCACTATGTCTTCAACGGGCTTTTCTATTTCACAAAACTCCATCACACTACACTTACATTCAATCGCACCTGAACCACAATTCCCAACATCTCATTCCACATTCCTTACTAGGCAAGACTGAATCCATCCACCACCGGCATCCATAAATGTAGGAACACGATCCATCAAACATCACCCATTTCCTTCCTTTCGGAATGACCCCCAAAACTCTCCTTTTCAGTCCACAAATATTTCGCTCCCGTCCTAAGCTCACCGATCATCATTCTCTTCTTCCATCGCTAATGATCATCGCATGTATCTAAAACTGGGTTCATTCATCCAGTTTTTCGCCATCAACTTATCTCATTTGACTGTTATCCGATCAAGGATAAACCGTCATTACTTTGTCATGTCTATGTCAAGTTCTCTCACATACTTCCAATCATTTATCAGCTTCTAAGGATCCGCATCGTACTGCGGTCTGTCATATCACAAACAACTAGTCATTACTCAGGCTCTGTCACCCAATCATTACTTGTCCCTCTTATAAATACTAATGAATATATATATTATATTCACTTTGCTGTTGTTCTTTGTGTTTGTGTCGTTGTGTGTGTAGATTTTTAATCGGCTCAGTCTGTTTCTTCCCTAACTGCACTGTTCCATTTCGTATCCGTATAGATTATTATTATTCATTACTTTCAATAAACATATCTTATCTCTCTATAGTTATATATTAATATATACCTATTTATGCTACTCAGCCCAAAATTCCAACTTTATACTATAAATTACTTTACGTTTCTCTAAACCGATGTCATAAATTTTTGAAAAGCAGTTAATCATCGGATTTTCATGATCTAAATACAGTGAACGAAAAAATTACACTGACAAAACACACACACACACACACACACAACTCAATGAAAGATCACAGATCCCTTAAAAAAGGACACTCCATCACACTAAACCCGTCAGAAGGAACAGACACCATCAGCAATCACAGTTTCCTGTCCCTTACTGACTGACCCTCACTATACTCTCCTTATGCTGTCAACATCATACTCAGTGGTCATGTCATAATGCTCAACGATCATGGCATCATACTTTACCATGCGATCATGTCTTAATGATTGTGGATCATGTCATCCTACATATTGGGTCATGTCATAGTGCCCAGGAACTATGTTATCGTAATTACCTGGCTATGTTATGACGATCAAGGACCACGTCATCGTACTTGTGGGTCATGTCATAATGCTCAAGGACTAATGTCATCATACTCCCTGGTCATGTTATGATGCTCAAGGATCACGTCATCGTACTTGTGGGTCATGTCATAATGCTCAAGGACTATGTCATTATGCTCCCTGGTCACGTAATCGAACTTACTGGTCATGTTATAAAACTCAAGCGCAATATTCCTCTTTATTCCCTTTCCTGTTTTCTACTTTTCTTCTCCACGTACAAAATTTCCTTAAAATCTCATCTAGTTTCTTCCCTAACTGCACTGTTCCATTTCGCTTTCCCCTTTCCCTTTCCTATCTTTCCTTCCCTTTCAATAAAACCCAATCCTCTTTCCTCCTCTCATGCCTCGTATTCACCCCTCTTTTATCTCATCTGTCCTATATTCCAATATTTATCCTATAAATTCTCGCTTTTCCGGCCTTTCCTCTTGATACCGTGTTCCATTTTCAGAATTCTTGAAAAGCAGTTACATCCAATCCCGTTTTCTTCGACTGATCTAAAATACAGTGGATTTTACGAAGAAAATTTATCACTGACAAAACACACACACACACACACACACACACACACGTTCAAATGAAATGACACGACAGACTAAAACAAACGCCCTTCCAACTCAAGTCTTAAACACCGTCCCACCAGACATACATTCATCTGAACCTGCACTCTCCAGACGAACACGAGTCTCACTTTCTCGCCTACGCTTTGGTCATCCTCCATCCCTACATTACTACGAGCACCGATTAACCACACTGCAAGACCCTCCTTGCTAAAGATGCGTCTACCATGAGGAAGACATAGAACACCTACTGCTCACTTGCCTCGCACTCTCCCTACATAATCACACATCACTACGCTTCACCACCTAAAGTCCCACACGATGGACGTGGCCAGCTTCCTGAGCGCTGCAGGAGTTTCATAAACTTTCGATGGGCAGGAAGTATGGACAGATCGACAGACAGATATATATAGATATACCTTTCAAATATCTAGTCACATTTTCCTGTAACGTATGCTTTATATACAGTCTTACTTGAAAAAAAAAAAAAGCATTCATCCTGTGAATATCTTACTGAAGAATAATCAAAATGGAATTTCATATTAATATCAATAATCAATAATAAGTATAAAAAAAAGGGTGTTTATTCTTCGCTTGTATGGTTCAGAATGGCGTTACGATTTTGCCATGAATGACACAAGAGTGAAAACGAGAATTCGGAATAATGCCTTTGGATGTTTCCAGTCACTAAATTAAAATTCTGCTGGAAATTTTAATTCGAGTTTGTGAGGGAGTTTCTCATCTATTTCTCATCTGGGTGAAATTACTTCAGTTTTCGTTCCATCAATAAGTAAACTTTTTTTTTTTTATATAAAATTGATGAAATCCACAACAAAGATTAAAGATATATCAAGTCCATTTTCCTTTCAGTATGTCACTGGTGCTTTACGTGGTAATACAATCGATCACAGAGCTCTTCAGTTCCAAGTATATCAACAGATATTGAAATAAATTAAGGCAGATGGAGAGTATTTCTCTGGGTTACTGTATTTATTATAGTTTCGTTTTCTTATGTCCCATCTCATGCTAATTCTGTTTCATGTCGATATTCAAATATATATTATAATATTTCATGAAAGAATTTATATATCTCCCAATGAGTCAGTTGGTACACTTCCAGCCGGGCGGGGTATTAACACAAGTGGATTTCATCACTTGGTTCATCTGGGATGAAGCAATTCGTCATAACACACACATCCAGCGAAGAAAGTCTACTGCGCTGTAGTTACACACAGGTTGTCCAGTCTCAGTTTTGGCACCTTGAACATCCACACATCCGACCTGTGCCAATAATGGCACACTAGAGAAGAGGCTGTCAGTGAAATGACCTCATGTGATGGTCAGACCTGGGGAATCTTTTCACATACGCGTCATTGACCGCATGGGCTACATATGGAGTGTGAGTGTATGTGGTCTTAAAATCATCCTTAACACCTGAAGAAGGTGTAGAAAGACATTTTGGTTTCTTGGATATTCAGCTTGGAGTTGATGGCCTTAATGATTAAACCCTAGCAGTTGATGGGCCTAAAATCTAACCAACCCACCAACCAACCATCATTACCTGAGCCGAACGGGAAGTTTATATTATAAAATAATTACCAGCACCTGGGTCAAGACCCAGGACCCATCACCCTCCCTTTTTTATTTTTCCTTCTCGTTTCCTAGTTTTCTCTTCATCACCACACTGCCAACAGCCCTCCAACAAAACCTCACCGTATATTCTTCAACTCCCGAAACCTTTCCCTCCAATCAACAACCAGGAAAGACTCTCTGTGGCTCTGTCTCCAGCCACCAGGAATATGATGTACCGTCCCTTTTCCTGAGTCCCCTATCCTTAAACAACGCTCCATTTTCTCTCTCTCATACCAAGCAACCACCACAGTTTCATTCATTCCGGCCCCTTGATTAAATCATGACCAATTTGAATATATATATATATATATATATATATATATATATATATATATATATATATATATATATATATATATATATATATATATATATATATATATATATTTATATATTGCATACTAAAGGTTTTGACAGCATTTCCGGTTCGTGGCGCCTGATATCATGATAAGAGGTTAGGGGTCATCGCCAAACACACAACCATGTGTGTTGACCTTTGAAACCTGCTTTTGTCCAGAACTTCCTGACATGAGATAAGGTCAAAGGTGTAGACCATCAACAACCAATGGCTCTAGAACAGCGTTAAGTCACCACACTTGCGAAGTATCTTGAGATGCGTATGATAATCAAGTTTAAGCTTACATCACACACTTATATGCCGACTTATACGCCACTTAAAGGATGTGTCCGTACGCTCACAGCTTACTTATCAAGAATTACTTATTCTCTTCTCAGGCACTGGTATTCGGAGACACAGAAACAGACATAGAGACATAAAGACAAACACCGTTAGAAAAACACAGATATATCCAGCAATACAAACATTCAACACACATACAGACAATCATGTACAACATTCAACACACATACAGACAATTATGTACAACATTCAACACACATACAGGCAATTATGTACAACATTCAACACACATAAGAACAGTCATGTACAACATTCAACACACATACAGGCAATCATGTGCAACATTTAAAAGCGTCTCCATAGAATCTATACAAAAAAGACACTTCTATATTTCGTATCTTGGATAATAAGAACATTCTGAGGCTATGAATTCCGACCCATACATCAGACAACAATGATCAGGCACGTAATATACATGCCTTTACTACCAGAAAATAGCCCAGTGAGTAGTTACCTAATTACTAATTACATTCCGCTGGTGCGAGGTTATTTATTGGCAATTAAACACGACAGTAATCGGGTTCTTTGCCATTGCCTCATCGCTCTAATTTTAGTTCATAAATTAACTTGACATCACTCTTACATCCTTGAAATTTATGTACTTTCTGCACGAAGGGGCCCAAGGGCAATGATATCTGTGTATGTGTGCTTCTGTGTGTGTGTGCTTCAGTGTGTGTGTGTGTGTGTGTGTGTGTGTGTGTGTTGATCATCCATGTGTACAGCAAGGGGAGAGAGTTCTAAGCTCGTACGTTCACTATCTCGTACGTGTGCTTACTATTTGTGTGTGTGTGTGTGTGTGTATCTCCTTCAATTCTTGTTTCTGTCTAATTCTCTTCGTCCCTTCCCTTTCCCAATACTCCTCTCTCTTCCCTTACTTCATGTCTCTTTCCCCTTCGTCTTTCTCCTTTCCTTCTCCTCCTCCTTCAAGATCACAGGGGGTGACAGGACATTACCACTCGGAGGGTAATAATTTCACCTTTATAGTCGGACTTACACCCGTGAGTTCATTATATCTATCTCACTTTCTTTTATTTACAGCCAACGTGAGACTAAAATACCTCTTAAGCATGAGAGGTGGGTGTTCTACGGGGGTCTTGCCAGTGTGGACGGTGGCTCCACGGTCATACAGTAAACTGACTGGAAGTGAGTGTAGCTGGTGTATTGCGTCCTGGATAAAGATATATAGTAGGACTGAATAGTAAGAGTGTATGAATGTAGTTAGGTGTAGCGGTGTACTGACGTAGGTGTTGTTGGGTGTGATGATAAATGATGTGGGTTAGTGGTGAGCACGACGGAACGGACCTTGAGCACGACGGTACGATCCTGGAACATGATGACGGTACGATCTATAAGCACGACGGTACGATCCCTTGAGTAGGACGCAGCGATCCGTGAACAATGACGTTACGATCCCTTGAACGTGAGGTTACGATCCTTGAGCATGACGGTACGATCCTTCATCATGTCGGTACGATCCTTCAGCATGTCGGTACGATCACTGAACGAAGGTTAAGAATATTGGGCATGACTGCGGGACCCCATGGGGGGGTCAGATCAAAAGCCTTGGTCAACGATACAACTTAATCACGAAATCAATGTTTATATATAGGTAAGGTTTATCTAGTTCATCCCACGTGTCAAGAATACAACATACGGTACAACTGATCCCTTCATCCATGTATGTATGTATATATATATGTATGTATACATGTATGTATGTATACATGTATGTATGTATACATGTATGTATGTAGAATTCAGTAATGGCTTATCAGTGGCTGCAGGTCATCCTGCCAAAATACACATATATCTAAAACGTGAAATAGAAAATATTTGTGTTTATGATCTGCTTCTGTTCTTAGTCTCTCTCTCTCTCTCTCTCTCTCTCTCTCTCTCTCTCTCTCTCTCACCTATCCACAGCTTTCTCAAACGCATCTCCCTCACGCGCAAAACGACCCTCACAGAACGGTGGTGAGCCAGGCCTCCCAACGTGTACCGTTTAATCTAAGACGTCATAATGTTTATTGAATGTATGTAATAAAACTTTACTGCGCTACTTACCCCCCTCGACACGTCCTCGCATCTTTATTCGGTCGCATCAAAAAAATATTTCGGCTCATGCAGGTGTATGTGCTACACACTCTGGCACCGAGGGGTGAGCGAGGCCATTCCAGTATATTTCGCGACTATTGTTATTCTCCAGTGATAACACTAGACTAGTTCTATCATATATATATATATATATATATATATATATATATATATATAGCGGGAAAATGTTACTACCTTTGAGTACAAACGTTGACTCTTTAGCACAACGATACGACTCTTTTAAGTACAACGGCTCGACACCTTGGGTCAGACGGTCGACTGGCCTGTGACCTAACCTTTAAGGGTCAAGTCAAAGGTCACGCCTTCACACACACACACACACACACACACACACACACACACACAAGGGACGTACCATCCAGGTCAAGGGTTGTACCGTCGTGCTCATGGGTCGTACCGCTGTGCTCAAGGGCTGTACCGTCGTATCCCGTAGCTCGTAAGGAACGGATCATCGAGCTTACTGGTTTTTCTTTTAGCCTTAGATTACTACAACAACAACAACAACAACAACAACAACAACAACAAAAACAAGCCTTGATTTTCAAGGGACACAATTTCTTTAATGTTTTTCGCTAAAGACAAAAAAATAAAGTTTATCCCAGTTCTTAAGGGTGCCAGTTCTGCTGTCTCTTTTAGGCATAAGGTTTTCGAGGGGACAAGACCGAACACATGACCCGAAACCAATACGTCTACACTGTCTTAGCCTTGCCCTATGCCGGCCCGTAGCCAGGCGACAGAAGCCTTCAGTGATCGATGACGGCGAAGAAAAAAAATGATCCAAAAAACAACAAAAAACGCATCGATAAAATAATACGTCTAAATCCGGAGTATTTCTCTTCAACAGAGGTTTTAAATATCAGAGCAGCAGCTCCGTTCATTCCCAGCACATTTGCATATGATAATTAACACTACTGTATCAAATTATTCATGTATTTCTCTCCATATTCATAAACAGGGACACAGACCCGACTTAGAAAAAAAAAGAATATATATATATATATATATATATATATATATATATATATATATATATATATATATATATATATATATATATACATATATATATATATATATATATATATATATATATATATATATATATATATATATATACATACAAACAGATAGATAGATAGATAGATATATAGTTAGATACATACATACATAGATACATAGATACATAGATAGATATATACACAGACAGACAGATAGATAGATATAGATAGATAGACATACAGTAACTTTTACAATATAAAAAAAATTTCCATTTATGTTTCGTTCTCCGCAGCCGAGAGCGGGTCGGCGGACGGCCTGCCCACGTTCGTGTCTCCAGTCGAGAATGTGACGGTATCTGTGGGACGTGACGCCAGGCTCACCTGTGTGGTGGAGAACCTGGACAATTACCAGGTAAGTTGTGACCTGTGGATGGGGGGGTGGTGTTTGGAGGGGGGGGCAGGTTAATTACCCCCCTCCCCCCTTGCTCAGGTAATATTCTCCTTGACTGAGACGCACTTAAGTGTAACTGTTCAACTGTCACCCCCCAATTATAACTTCACCTCTCTTAATCCCACTGGAAATTAATCTTACAATCGCCAGGGTTGAGCGTACTTCCACTCTAGCGTCGATCATCAACTTCATTACCCTATTGTCTAGTGCAACATCCATCTACCGAGGTTCCCTTACATCCACCAACAGCTCTCTACAATGTACAAGTATGAACGGGTTAATACTTAAACAAGGTATTCGTAAAACCAGGAACTCGTGAAGCCACGTATTCGTACAACAAGGTATTCGTAAAACCAGGAACTCGTGAAGCCACGTATTCGTACAACAAGGTATTCGTAAAACCAGGAACTCGTGAAGCCACGTATTCGTACAACAAGGTATTCGTAAAACCAGGAACTCGTGAAGCCACGTATTCGTACAACAAGGTATTCGTAAAACCAGGAACTCGTGAAGCCACGTATTCGTACAACAAGGTATTCGTTGCGCTTATTTCATACTTATATCCAGCAAAGTGTTCTCATGTACATATAATCTTAGAATACTCCCTTCCTATATCCTTCTTTCATGAATATCTTTCCCGAAGTAGAAATGTCAATAGTTAACAAAAATGATTACATTTTCCCCCATATTCCCTAATGCTGAAGAACCATATATGTACTGAGAACGTGAACGGTGCTAAAGAACTGACGATATTGGCCTTAATGACCTCTGGTAATCAATAACCCTACAACCCAAACAACCCACCAGCCAAACTACCTCATTAAGCTGCTCATATAAGATACACTGCACTATACTAATCTACTGGTGTGTATCCAAATCAATTATCCAACACTGTCTGCAGTAACACTTAGGCACTGTGATGTCTCTTCTTCCAACTCTTCACACACACACACACACACGTGTAGCCACACGACATCCACTGTTCAACCTTTTCCTTTTATTTATTCGATACACCACCAACTAATCACCTCTCTCTCTCTCTCTCTCTCTCTCTCTCTCTCTCTCTCTCTCTCTCTCTCTCTCTCTCTCTCACCCCTTCCCCCTTCATTTACTCTCACATACATACACCTGTCACCACCACCATATCACTCTTCCCATACATTTCCCTGAGTTCAATCTATTTACATAATTCACCAGGCCCTCTCTCACTCCCTCCACATGTACCCAAGCCGGAATTAACATCCATAATCAAATTTCCATTACTTTTTTCAAGACTTTTCTACAACTGTTGCTGGTTCAGAGCGATTTAAACCTCTTTGAAAAGGCGAAGATAAGAAAACGAAAAGAAATATAAATATATGTATTATTCCCCATACTATATTCCTAAACTTGTTTGAAGAAATCCATCTAGAAAGATTCCAAACACAAAATATGATGCTAGTTCCCCCTCTTGTCTTACTCCCTGTGACCCTCAGAGGGAAATAAGGAAGCAGGAGGAAATTCTACGAAACCCATATTTCACAACCCTGTTTCAGACAGAATTCCCCATAACCACTTGCATTCCATATTCTTTAAATACACACATACATATCTTATCTAATTCAGCCGATTCTCTTTAAACACACACATAGATATCTAATTCAGCCGAATCTCTTTAAACACACACATAGATATCTTATCTAATTCAGCCGAATCTCTTTCCTTTTGGATTTCTGAAGCCCTCCAAGAGGGTCAGGTCAAAGGCCAGGCCATTATACCAGAGCATCGTTTTATCGTGGTCAAGGGTCGTTCCACTGTGTTCACGGTAGTTTAGGGGATAACTGTGCAAGAAACGCATTTTTTGTCACGGATAATCAGATAGTAAAACCTGTTACGACCAGACTTATAGTAAGGAACTGTATAGAATAACGTGATGAGAATATATATATATATATATATATATATATATATATATATATATATATATATATATATATATATATATATATATATGTATATATATATATATATATATATATATATATATATATATATATATATATATATATATATATATATATATATTTCTTTCTTTCTTTCATGCTATTCGCCATTTCCCGCATTAGCGAGGTAGCGTTAAGAACAGAGGACTGCGCCTTTGAGGGAATATCCTCAGCTGGCCCCCATCTAATTCCCTGCTTTTGGAAAATCAAACAAAAAAGAAAAACGAGAGAGGAGGATTTCCATATATATATATATATATATATATATATATATATATATATATATATATATATATATATATATATATATATATATATATATTCCTATGAGTCCACGGGGAAATGAAACACAATTAGTTCCCAAGGGCACTTTCGTGTAATGATCACATCATCAGGGGAGATACAAGAAAGAAATAACAGCCAGCTGATATACGACGAAGAGACGTAACTAGGACGCCAAATGTTCAAAGGTTCATTGCTCTCCTTCAATGAGTGTAAAACGTAATAAGATATTCATAAATACCAACTCTAATGATTTTCTCTAAAAGCCTTGCTTTTATTTCTTTATTCACAATGATACCCATGCGTAAATCAAATACGCAATGTTTTCAGTAAGGACCTAACGTGAAATGCTGTTTCTATATACCTTCACAAAGTTGCAAAGAACATTGGGAGTCTGTAAAGACCAAAATACCTTCTTTTTTCACATAACAGTAACTTCTGTAGTATTTATTACACAGTGTTGTATCTGAGTACTGACTTGGTATGACAAATTCACACACACACACACACACACACACACACACACACACACACACACACCAAAAGAAAAAAGAATAAAAAAATAGACAAGGCTATTGATATATCATTCTCTTTACTTTGTTGATTATCCAATATCTTTCACGGCGTGATTTTTATCGTTCTTGTACCTACGACAAGGGAAATTAGTGTTAAGCCCTTACTAGAGAGAGAGAGAGAGAGAGAGAGAGAGAGAGAGAGAGAGAGAGAGAGAGAGAGAGAGAGAGAGAGAGAGAGAGAGAGAAATCCCATCCTATCAATCATCTCTTAATGTTGGGCAAAATCTTTACTCTGGCCACGTCAGTCTTGGGGAGCCTAATGTATTCTTCACTTGCGCTATCTCTTCCCTTCCCGCTGCCCTGTGGACTTAAAAAGTTTATGATGTATAATTCAGTTTTATTCCAGCATCTCTCAAACTCTGGACATTTTACTTACGTGACCGGTTTAACTTAATGCTTGCGATATCAAATACAACAGTTTTGAGACCTCTTGTATATATATATATATATATATATATATATATATATATATATTAGCCAGCGTGGCACGAGCCAAAAAATTTCCCAATCACACACACCCTGGATGAAAGACAAGACAAAAAGTATAAGGAGAGAGAATGTAGGAAATATTGATTTTAGGTCCTTCAAGGTGGAAAGGTTATACGAAGAGGGAAAGACAAAAGAATTGTTTCACTGTTCGAGGAAAGGAGGTATCATAACGGTCAATGCCCGTGTGTGGCTTGTCTTCACACATAGATTGTGGGAAGCAGCAGCTTAAAACCAAGCCACGGCAGGCCGAAAGAGACTGAGTGAGACAAAGGTAAACAGCTCACGAGAGCAGCGGCCGAAGTAATATCTGTAAAATAGAAAGAGCGAAGCAGCACCAAGGCGGGTGGAATGGGATGAGTAAAAGGAAAAATGTCAACAGGCGAGTTGATATAGCCGAAAGCTTTTGACTCCAGTGTGGTTAAGACAGGTGTGCAAGGAGAGCCAGCCCAGATAGACGACGATCATTTCCCCTTACGGATATAGAATAGATGACCACATGAAAATTGTGACGCCTGTATAACATCTGCAAGTTTTGTGGTGTTCATTGTGCAGTGGTTCCATACTCTACGTATGTTCACGCTTCTACTTAACCACTATGCATTATACTTAGGAAAATCGTGGGTCCGCGTAATTACTCTATGTAATTACCAGTGTGTGTGTGTGTGTGTGTGTGTGTGTGTGTGTGTGTGTAATGTGCTTGCAGAAGAGGCTTATAAGCAATTTCTATCAGTACTGGTATCCGTGTGCAGATTCACGATCAAATATTTTTCATTGAGACTATAATTTTCTTCTTAGAACACAAGAGGCTTTCCTCACTACCCACCGGAGCGTTACGGTATGACCTGACCTTTGACCTCTCCCGTTGAGGGTTAGGTCATAGGTCATGGCAATTCATATCTAAGGGTCGTATCGACGTCGTACCGTACTCAAGACGTTTAAAGTAGCTCTTAAGAACCTGGTTCATGCAAGAGAACAACGTCTTATTTCCACATATCTGCCACTCGCCCACAAACTAGTCTCCCTTCTTCTTATTTCTGAATTCAAATCTTTCTCCTAAATCTACAATCGTCTACCCGAATCCTCTTGTAAATCTACGATCGTCTACCCGAATCCTCTTGTATATCTACAATCGTCTACCCGAATCCTCTTGTACAAGTTTCATCTTATACTCAACATTCAGCAACCTCTCCACACACCTCACAGCAGTAGATGGAGCTGATCCCATTTTCTGATAATCAGAAATCGGAGTTTCCCACATCTCGTGTACAAAACTGAATAAAAATAAACACATTCAGTCGAAATTTTTCTATATTAGAATTAATCCCAACAGATCATCAGAACATAATCTCTGTCATAATACAAATACACAAAGTACAATTTTTTTTCTCTAGAGTTTCTACAAGGATGCAAATCACGCAGTAATACATAAATAGCTACCTAAAATGAAAGGTATTCTACTTCAAAGTACAGAAACCACAAAAACTCACAGGCACGTCACTAGACTGAATGAGTTCGAGCAAAGTCGAAAAACAGAAGCGTTATCTGATCTCCACAGGTGCGTATCTGTTGCTGGATCCAATGGTCATGTGCAACTAAAGGTTATTTACCCGGAAGAAATATGGTATACTCAACGCCACGTCTACTGTTGGTATATCCTTTTAATATAATGAAATAAAAAAAAGAACATGTCTACTAAGATACTTTTACATATGTTAACTGAGACGGCATAGGCAAATGAGGCCCTAATGAAGGCCATCTCATTAACACCTATCTTAACCTGAGCCAGAAACCCAATTTATCAACCGACTCTAAGGGGTGGACGAACAGTTGGGCTGACAGTGGACCAACCACCGCAACCAGGATTCGAACCCATGCGCTCGACCCTGGGCCGCCGGCTCGAGAATGCGTCATGGTCAGGAACGCTAACCACTACACCACGGAGGTCCACAGTGAGACCCCCCTAATAGGGAACAAAACACATAATTCCTCACTAATTTGGATTAAAGTCTTTAATATCACAGTGACGTCTGCAACTTCCTGGCATCGCTTCGCTTAAGACCATAGTTTCCATTCGTTCAACATTAAAGAAAAGGGCGAGAGAAAATGTTGCTCAATCTATCGGCTAATATTCGATCCTTATAATCATTAAATTCTAACCAACGTCATCCTATTTCTTCTTTTGATTGTCAGTTGTAAGTACGAGGTGTAAAAGTGCCGCACTGTTAAATAAATATGGATGCATTAAAGAGAGGGAGAAAAAAAAAAGTATATCATCGCGCATCGTGGCAGAGGGCAAACCACTCGACCGTTAAGACTGCTCGGGATCCGCAGAATAGATCAGGTCAAATTATTTTCTCTTGAGAGGATCCGAAAAATATCGTCGAAATTCGATTTAGCCTCTGGCAAATTTACTGGGTTAGCCCATAAATGGCTCTCGCGAGAGGAGACGCGTGCAACTAGTGGTGGCGGTGGTGGTGGCCTGGCTACCCCACCAGTGGCGGTGGTGGTGGCCTGGCTACCCCACTAGAGGCGGCGGTGGTGGCCTGGCTACCCCACCAGTGGCGGCGGTGGTGGCCTGGCTACCCCACTAGTGGCGGCGGTGGCCTGGCTTGGCTTCCCCACCTCCCCCACGCAAAGACACCGATGATGTTCTGTTGGTTTCGAAAACTTTCAAATATATATATATATATATATATATATATATATATATATATATATATATATATATATATATATATATATATATTCCTATGAGTCCAATATATGGTGGCAAACTGGAGAGAGGAACTGCAGAAAGTGGTGCCTGAGTTTGGGAGAGTGTGTGAGAGAGGAAGTTGAGAGTTAATGTGAATAAAAGTGAGGTAATGAGGCTTAACTGGGGGAGCGACAGGTCACTTTGAATGGGGTCAACCTCGGGGGCGAAGTAAAGCGATTTAGATGCCTGGGAGTGGATTTGGCAGCAGATGGAACTATAGGAGCTGAGCCATAGGGTGGGTGAGGAAGTCTGTGAGGTAAAAGATGGGATATGTTTGATGGTATAGGAGTCCTGACGGTGTTGTATGTGGATGTGAGTTGTGGCTCTTGAATATAAAGCTACAGAACAGTTGGATGTGATGAGAATGAAATGCCTGGGGACAACATGTGGCGTAAGGACGGTTGATCGAGTAAGAAATAATAGGGTAAAGGAGAGGTATTGGTCGTCAGAAAGGTGTGGTTTAGAGAGCTGAAGAACGTCTGCTGACATGGTTTGGACATACGGAGAGGATGAGTGAGAAGAGACTGACGAAGAGGATACACGTGCCAGAAGTGATAGCGACAAGGAGGAGGGGAAAACGGAGATGGAAAGATGTAATGAAAGAGGTTGCTGGGGCCAGAAAATGCAAGGTGTGAGGCGTGCATTGGAATAACTGAGAGAGAGCGATGTGATATACAGGTGGTGACGCGCTGTCCGTGGCATTTGAAACATTTAAGGGGAAACACAGGCAAGGTGTGTAAGGCTTGGTGCTGGAAAGGGAGGCTGTAGTTTTGGTACATTATGCATAAAACTAGAGAGAGGATGTGACTAATTGAGGGCGTTCTTCATCTATTCCTGGCGCTACTCGCTATACACACACACACACACACACACACACACACACACACACACACACACACACACACACACACACTCCGCGTACTATTACTTACACGGCGAATGAGAACTCACCTTTGAGGTCGGGAAAGTGTTTCAAAATATCTTCGAGGACCTTCCCGCCGCAGAGGAGCCTACATCACCCTGCTCCTGCGTGGGGGTATCCTCCAAGCTTGCAGGAGACCCCATAACTCAGCTGATAACGCAGCAGCTGTTTCACTTAATGACTTGCATTAATAACCAGAAATATAACGCCTAGATCATAAAGTACCTACGTAAGACTTGGTACTTAGCAATTTCCTTCAAGGGACTTGAGAGATACTGTTAACCCCTTGAGCATCAAGTTAAGACCCTTGAGCACGACGGTACGACCCTTGAAGACGGTAGTGCGACCCTTGTCACGATGGTACGACCCTTGTAGACGGTAGTGCGACCCTTGAAGACGGTAGTGCGACCCCTGTCACGACGGTACGACCCTTGAAGACGGTAGTGCGACCCTTGTCACGATGATACGATCACTCTTGAAGACGGTAGTGCGACTCTTGTCACGATGGTACGACCCTTGAAGAAGGTAGTGCGACCCTTGTCACGATGGTACGACCCTTGAAGACGGTAGTACGACCCTTGTCACGATGGTACGACCCTTAAAGAAGGTCTTACGATCCCGGTCACGACGATACGACCCTTGAGGACGGTTAGTACGACAATCGACCACGACAGTTGATCCCTTGAGCACCAAGTACGACCCTTGAGTATACTGGCCTAGCCCTATAGGGTCAGATCAAGATCAGGCCATCATACCCAAGGGTCGTACCGTCGTGCTCAAGGGGTTTAAAAAGCAACATTACGTCATTAATGCTCTTCAGAATCTAGGCTTCCATCCTGTAGTCTGCAACAACAGCTGTTCTTCATCATTATCTCTCACTAGAAGCATCGATCGCTGTAGGGGGATCTATCTTCCTCCTCCTCGTCCTCCTCATATTTACTGAAGATATCTCTTACATTGTCAAAACAGAACAGAAAAATTGTTGGTTTTTAATCTTGAATCAATTATCATGCAGGTGTGGAACTTATGTCTCTCTCGTCTTGAAGAGTTTAGTGAGGAACTTATCATATGTTTGCACAAGCCATCCAAGTTCTCCTGACAGGTGGACTGGACAGGGTTCCTTGACAGGTATCACAGACAGGTGCCTTATAATAGGCATCCTTGCTAGGTATTTTTGACAGATATCCTTGACAGGTGCCACGGTTAGGTATCCTTGACAAGTACTTTGGCCAGCACATGTATCCTTAACAGATACTTTATGGATGTGCTATTGACAAGCAATATCCTAGACAGATGTCCCTGACATCTGTCACAAACAGATTACTCTAAACTGCCAATAAAAAAAAAAAATATTTCAATCATGGCTTTGATAAACTCCACGAAAATTCTACGAATAAAATAAATCCTTTGCATCCTGCAAACTACAATTTGCAGCACTTGCTCGGAGGGGACCTTATACTTCATGCAATGAGTACGACTCGGCTCTCAACGGAAAATAACAATTGGACAGAAGTCATTTCTTTATTGTTTGACAAAAATAGTCAAGTGTGGCTAAATGTGTCCGTGGACTGAACTGATCCCGTGACAAAAGCTTTTCTGAGTTTCATTCTTTTCAGAACAATTCTAGAATTTGATTCGGATCTATCGAAGAACACTGATAAAATGGGTTAGAAATAGAATTACTGTATTTAGAGTATTGAAGAACAGTGACAAACAACATAAAAAGGAGCATTTTTAGATCCAGGAGCAGACGTGTTACAGATCACTGATAAACAGAGTATTTAAAGGAACATTTTATAGATCTCTGAGCAGATGTATACAACGAACATTGTTGGACTGAAAGATATTTTTCCCATTACATTAAAGAATAATAACAATGGTGTTCCAGTGAACACCTGTGTCGCCTTGCAGCGCAACGCAGTCGCTCGGAGTGATATATAAAATGGCTGGAAATATTATTCGGAAAATATGAAAAGCATCTGCGTTAAATTCCGTGGCCAAAGGTGGAATTTCCTTCGAGCTATAACGCTGGAAAAGTTCCAGATTAAACCATTTTGTACGTGGCGTAACTACAGTTATGGAACTTAAGACATACAGTTCTTCAGCTGGTGGAAAACAGTTGTATTAAATAGACAGTCTGATGCATCAAAAGCATCTCTAGTTAATAAGGGCGTGACCATCACCTATGTAAGTGACCAAAGACTCAACCCTCACACAGTACAATGGAAAGTCGCATGTAATACGTACAGAGTTTGATCAATTCCTAGACCTCATACTGAACCTGCTGAAGTATAACCAAGACTTTATAATACGACGGTGTAGCGGATAGCGATGATGACCCTGACGAATTCATAAGCTTCCCAGGGTCGAATCCTGGTTGTGGCAATCAGTCCACAGTCAACCCAGATGTTTGTCCTCCCCTCAGCGTGGTCGATAAAAGGAGCACTTGGCTTAAGCTAGGATATATATATATATATATATATATATATATATATATATATATATATATATATATATATCCCTGGGGATAGGGGAGAAAGAATACTTCCCACGTATTCCCTGCGTGTCGTAGAAGGCGACTAAAAGGGAAGGGAGCGGGGGGCTGGAAATCCTCCCCTCTTGTTTTTTTTTTTTTTTTAATTTTCCAAAAGAAGGAACAGAGAACGAGGCCAGGTGAGGATATTCCCTCAGAGGCCCAGTCCTCTGTTCTTAACGCTACCTTGCTAACGCGGGAAATGGCGAATAGTTTGAAAGGAAAAGGATATATATATATATATATATATATATATATATATATATATATATATATATATATATATATATATATATATATATATATTGCGTTAATGAGATGGCCTTAATTAGGGAATTCATTTTCCGCGCCGTTTCAGTTGCCATGAAAAATATATACAATACATTTTTCAACAATAAAAAAAAAATAATGGCTTTCGATTTTAGCACCCATTTTCTAAAGCATTTCTCTACTCTCTACCTTTACCATCTTCTTGCTTTCCGTGCATGCGGAGATCAAGCAGAGACGCAAGCACTGTGATAACCTCCCACCACACCTCCTCCTCCTCTCTAAAGACAGTTTAAGACGTCTCACGTGAGATATGAGCAAGAGAAATGGCACTTCATCTCCTTTAGGCAACATATTCTCGAAAAGAAACGATCCGAGAGGTGCTTCACTGACTCCTCCAGAAGTTCTTATTTGCCAAGGGAAAGAGAGAGCCATTGTGGTTCACTGATGGTTTGGTGAGAGGAAGATCAACCTACATTCTCCTAAAATAATGCTTGCATAGCTTTTACTGGTTATCGAAGACAAACTTGACTGTATTGGTTGCTGAGGTTTTGCTATGAGAATGCTATAAACTATAAAATAGCCCTCAGGTACTATTACCAATTATATAATTTTCCATGCTACTGGAAGGAGCGCAGCGTTGGGCTGCAGGAGAAATGATTGTTTAAGATGATTTTCAAGTGGCTTTAGATTCTTAAAGAACATATCTTTTCCACCATCTACATACACTGCTAATAAAAGATCACTAATACTGAAAGAAGATTAAGACATAATAAAGACAATATCTAAACAAATGATGAATGCGGTCTATACATCTTCCTGCATAATTCATACTGTATAACTTCAACTTTAGTGTATAAACCTATAAGAATGGAAACACCGTCTTGTCAATACAAGATATTTCGAATATATAACAAACCTTATACACTAATCTGAAACGGTAATCAAAAAAATGGAAATGGATAGAATGGATGAAACAGAAGGGTAACCGACAGAGTGGTAAGAGACAGTGATAATATCAAGGGAATGTGGTAAAAGACAGTAGTAACAGATTGTAGAGACAGACAATAGGAACAGACAGTAGTAACAGACACTGGGAACAGACAGTAGTAACAGATAGAAGTGACAGACAATAGGAACAGACAGTAGTAACAGACACTGGGAACAGACAGTAGTAACAGATAGTAGTAACAGACAACAGGTACAGATTGTGGTAACAGACAATACGAACAGACAGTAGTATGAGACAGTAGGAACAGATAGTGGCAACAGACATTGAAAGAAACACAGTCGTAACAGACAGGAATAACATAACCTAAATAGCATTTAGAACAAAATCATTCTGAACACAAAAGACTACCTGGGTGTAGCCCTCAAACAAGAGACCAAATTTATTGTTTAATCAAAATTCATTCATAGCTTCCCCAGCCTCACCCACATCAGATGAGATAGATCCGATAACTGGACTGGCACTGATCTCCCCACCCTAATAAAGAGAATCACCCCTTTCACAAACACAGAGGCTCACACAACACACCACATATCATGTGACAACACACCCAACCTACATCAACCCATAGCAAAACCGATATTGAGTTACACAGTAAACATGTGCACGTACCCCACGCCAACGAGAGAGAGAGTGATCGTGATATCTGTTTCTTTCCTTACACTGTTAAGCTTTGGGACTCTTTACCTTCTCATGTCGCTCCTAACACCTAAGACTTGTCCATTATTCTATTCCACTGAGCTTCAGAATTCTTTTACCGTCTCACGTTTTTCTTAAGTACTCTAACCTGACCCGTTTCCCACACTGGACTCAAACCTTCTCACGTCTTTCCCAGCAGTGACATCCTAACCCTTTTCAGAGCACAGTTTTTTCTTCTTTCTCTAAAACTGTTTCAAGTTTTTACTGCTTTTTCTATTATTTCTTCGTCTCCTTAAAATTTTCTACCATTTCATTCAAGGCCTGACCTCGATGACGACTTTTGTCCGTTCTATGAACCTTCGACGTCAATCAAAGAAACCCTGTTCCCTTTCCTTATCTACGAGGTCTTAATGACCCATAGTTGTCAACTTCTCCACGGAAATCTTATACCTTCAGGACCCAACAGAAGAAGACGAAACACTTCCTCTGTGAATCTAACTGCCCATCAACTTCATACTAAGACCCAACAAACTTTACAGCAGCCCCTCGTCATATTGACCCAAACGTCTTTCCTTTGTAACTAAATCATCCAAATTCCCTGAGTTGCTCTCCCTTCATGGATGACATCCAACAAATCATACTCATAGCTTCCTTCCTACAGGTTTCCCTAGTCCCATACAGAGCCTATATCCAGCCATCTTTCCCTATGCTAACTTAGTTCATATTAGATAGCTTCATTCAAAATGAACCTACCCTTCTCGGCACAATGCTCACTCCAATAACCGTAACCCAATTATGGGATAGCCTCGCAAGCCCACCCGAGCCTGATATTCTTGGCAAAACCAACGGGACTTTTTATGATACGCTGATGGCATCCGCTCAGTAAACACAGAGAGTGAGGGATATGCATACATTACATCCCAGATAGGCAATCTTACGTCAAATACAACCAATCATGCTATTGCAGAAACAATATACTAATAGATAACATAATGGAAACCATAATGTATGATGACGGTAAATAATGGCTGCTAAAATCGTGTCCTGGTAATCAAGCAAACTTTCCCGAGGTAGAATACCCTAAGGGATCCGCTGCTTTCCTCACCAAGCCTCTTTTAACCTGCTTCAACCATGACTCAGGGTAGCCTCCACCTTCAGACTCAGTTCTTTCTCTCACAACGAAGACCTAAATCCTCACAACACCCTTAAACCCTCCAGGCCACAAACACACATAAGACAGCACATCGTAATAGTAGGCCACAACTTCATCATCATGACCGATGCATCAGTCATAATCACTAATAACCCTTCTCAGATCAGGGACACATGACTCCACATTAAACTCACATCTCATGCTATCCACTCATAAACTGCCCCGGAGTAAATGAATACCTCGATATCACTGTATCACACACGACGCAGACGCAATACAAAACATAAACAACATTATGGCCACAACGCGAAAGCAACGCAACAGAAGCTATACATAAATATTACAGCAACACACACAGAGCTGCTAAGTACAGTCTTACATCACACCAAGTGAAAGATTCAGAGAAAGTCAACTAAAAATCTATAAACTTCGGGAAACTCATGTGAAACAGAACTTGAGATCGTAACGTAATAAAGCCGTCAGCTTAATAACAGGCTGGACAAACACTACCAGCACGCCAGAAGACAAATCTCCCTCACATGAAGGGTTACCAGCTGACAGACCTCGCGCCACTTCCTCATGTAATACATCCCAATCACTCGCATTCCTTCCCTGCAGGTAACGACCAAGAAAACTCTATAGTTTTTCATTCACTAACAACGTAACTTCACAGCCCAGTACCATCCCTCTCGCGCTCAGCTTACCTACAACGAAAGTAGATAATGTACTAAGGTAAAAGACGTCTCACACATCCTCAGTGTCAGCATTTTTTCTTTATTACTTAAGCCCTTTCATTACTTTCCTTGTTATCTACCGAATTGGCAGGGAATTTCTGCTCAACCACAGACGTCTATCCCCTCTTCTATGAGAAAACCTCGTAATGCAATCGCTTTAACAACCCGATCCATCCATCAACTCCGACTGATCACCGCTCCTATATTCCCTCTAAGGCAATCAGTAATGCTTACATCACATTTTCCGTCGAAGCTCAGAGTCCGTTTTACCGGGCTCCACTGTGGCCACCGTCCATTCGTCGACCAATACCAAGCTGAACCTTCCTTCAACCTGGTCTCGACCAGCTCAACCCGAGCTGTTATTCTACCCAACTTACCACACACCACACTCAGCTCTTCAGTCACGACGGTACGGCCTTTGGTGATGATGGCCCGGCGTCTGTCCCAGCCATTACACCCCCAGGGTTGTTTACCGTTGTGCTTTACCAGGTCGTATCGACCGTGCTCAAGGATCGTATGGTCGATCTCATGGGTTGTATCGTCGTGCTAAATGGGTTAACAACCAAGTAACCCCATACCTTTCCCCCCAAAAAAAAACTAACAATTCCCTCACACATCCCTTATAATAATCTGTGGCTGCGACCCGTGCAGATGTTTCCGAACTCCATCGATCTACAGACACACACAACAACACCAACACTACCAGTAACACACCAAGAACAACCTAGTGTATTGGCATGACATTCTCCATCTTGTCTTTCATCTGCTCCTCGTACTAATCACGCCTCCATTCACTCATTTACATTCATCTAATTTCCATTTCTTTCTTCAATCCGGTTATCATATTACCCCGACCTTGATTCATCAATGACTTAATTCATACTACGTAATACGTCATCTCATTACCTGAACCCCCCCCCCCCCCCCCCCCCGCCATTTTACCGACTATCACAACGCTCTAATGTATAACTCTCACAACTTACATAACACCTTTATGACCTATCCCTTGAAGTTATGACAAACCATAACATTGTCTTCCATTACGCCTCAGGAGGCTCGTCTCGTACACATTACCTGCTTCCCTACTTAGAGACGCGTTAAGCCTCTTACGAAATTACTACATAAAACATCATCAAAATTGCTAATTATAATACAGAAAGTTGTCTTTAGTCTCTATGCACTGACACATTTCGTCATCCTCCGCCTATTCCTTCATTATCATTTATTCTGTTCTAAAGTTTTTATCTACTCGACCCGCTTGCTTAACCTACGCCAGCCATAGGATCTCTTCTACCTGTTCTTTTAACTCCTCCGCTACTTGCAACACCTTAGCCTATATGACGAAACACTGTTCTTTTGTTTTACTCTCAGCTTTGTAGTCGTGTTTCTATGACAAATATGACTGTGTCTTCAGTACTTAACCTCCCGCACGTAACATCGTTCTGGACCATCAGGCCATCTGTTATCTCTCCTTTCTATGAACTACTCTGGCCTCCAGCAGACAGCTCGTCATAAACCATTAGATTTGTTCACTGTCCTTCCCATGATGTACTGTCCTCCAGTGCATAACCTCGTCACTGACCATCAGGTCTCCCGCCATCTTTGCTTTACATGTACTTCAAATTCCATTTAACACCCTGAGTGATAAGTGTATACGCGCGCAAGTGTCTCCCTGATGACCTAATCGTAAATCTTATCCCTACATCATATGATATACATCCATAGTAACGACCGATCCAGACCAGTAGGTCTTCTGTTGCCCGTCGTTCCATACGCTCAAATATCATTAATTCACTTCGTAATCCTTATGTGAAAATACTTCAGGATGTTACCATATAATTCAAGGATTCCTTCTCCACTGTGTTCCTGAAGCTTCAAAGCTGCGCTACCGTCATTGGCAGGGAAATGTGGACTCCTTAAAAGTGAAATGTTTTTCGACGGGATTGTGCTCTGGTAGGCGGAGTCCGGTAACGCCTAGTTCATGATATTGCAATGGGACATATAAAGAACCTTCAATACTGCAATACCATACATAGAAACCATCAATATTATTATAAGATATACATACAGAACGTTCAATAATTCATCCTCACTATAAAACACTGTTTGAGTCCTACAAACATTGCATTTCAAAGGCCTTCTTCACACATCCCTTGCTGTCCTCACTCTCTCTACTTCACACATCCCTTACTGTCCCCACTCTCTCTCGACTTGAAACTTTCTTAATATGCAAATACATTTCGTTGGAAAAAGTGATGAATTCTGTCACCATCACACGTATCACCGAGAAACACTTCTTAATGTTTGCAGTGCAATAATGCATCTACTTCTCCTACCTTCACTATGCAGCGAAAAATCTCGGTCGTTTGTGGCTTGAAGGTTATAAAAACGATATATCTTCAGCTGAACGACAGACTCATCAATAACGGAGAACGGTTATAAACACAAGCAGGAGTTGGGATTTCATTCTTGACATGTGTCTTCCATCTTTCACTTCCCCTGGGGTGAGGCTGTGAGGTCAGGACATCTATCAAGAATCAAATTTCCTAACTCCTGATCGTGTTCACTTTGCTACCGTTCACCCATCCGTCAAACGAATCGTCTTCATTTATCATTTAACTTGCGCATTTTCATTTATCATACCACTTTCGCATTTCAATTTATCATACCGCTTGCGTATTTCCATTTATCGTCCAATTATCTATATTACTCATTATATTTATGTCATACACTTCAAGCAATACACCATAAACATGCATACAAGATATCTGTAATATGTATATAGTTAATACACATACAGGTATCTTAAGTCTCAAAAATGACGTATATTCTTTGTAATTCTGTATCTAGTCCAGTCTTTGTGTCACTATCATGCCTACAAATCAGTACAATTCTTGTCAGCTTATTCAACTGTATTCTACAATCTTGAAAAAATCTGTATAGTATTGACGAAATGCAAATTACTCTAAAACCTACAAGTGGTATACTAACTTTCTTCTTAAAATCTTATGTGTATGGGTTGATGGAGGGCAAATCTTGCTCTTTTTTCATTGGCATGATCACATATATGTAATTGTGAGTTAAAGATCGTACTTTACGCCCATTTTGCAAAATTGGATGCATTAAATTTCTTCTTTGTTGCCTTCACAGAAACCAATTTTTTCCTTCGCATCTTGATGTACTGGTCTATTATATACAATCTAATGTAAATACTGTTTTATCATTATTATCATTATCATTATTATTATCATTAACTCATTATTATCATTATTATTATTACTATTATTATTATTATTATTATTATTATTATTACTACTACTATTATCATTATTACTATTATCATTATAATCATTATCATTATTACTATCATACGCATCACATAATCATATAATCGTATAATCCACAATTCTATACTAGTCTTATATAATCTACAGTGTAAATAAATGACAATTATAAAGCCCCCAATCTATGTAGAAACCTCACATATAATCATATAACACGGGACTATTTCAAATTCATACTAAATATCAACCCATATTTGACAGTAAATACAATATAGATACAAACTAATTATGTAATCCAAAGTAAACACTACCCTTTCAAATACTCCACACCATACATATTAGTCTGTTATATAATTAATTGCAAATACTAGCTTGTGCCATAATCCACAACGTAAATATCATCCAATAACATATTCCACTGTAAATACTAGCCCATGTTATAATCCTCAGTGTACATACTAGCCTATGTTATAATCCTCAGTGTACATACTAGCCTATGTTATAATCCTCAGTGTAAATACTAGCCTATGTTATAATCCTCAGTGTAAATACTAGCCTATGTTATAATCCTCAGTGTAAATACTAGCCTATGTTATAATCCTCAGTGTAAATATCATCCAATAACATATTCCACTGTAAATACTAGCCCATGTTATAATCCTCTGTGTACATACTAGCCTATCTAACCACCTCATCCCCCTACTGAAAATATTACCCTACTTAATAACGAACATAATCAACAACGTAAAAAACCTTCCCTGAATTAGGTTTCCTTGAAGACATAACTAAAGGATGAGATTAAATTTGCTTGTCTACATTAATTTCCTCGAACCTGTAATTTGCAAAGAACTCATCTCCACCGGTGTCGTGCGTGTTAACGAACAATATCAAAATCCTCAGAGCCACGAAGCCTGACTGAATTACTCTGATTGGGTAAAACTATATCCAAATGTTGTCTATAAACTTGTAAAATGTAAATAAGAAAATACAAACAGAATGAAATGCTTCATTCCTCGTGTCTCTCTTCCGGGAAAAAAAAAAAATTTATTTATTTGTCTTCCAGACAGGATAACTACAAAATTATATTAGGATTATTTACAGAGTTTGAATTACATAAAATGGTGGAATTTGCTGCAATTTCACACACACACACACACACACACACACACACACACACACACACACACACACACACTTGAATTCCCAGCCTCATACTAATACATACTGGAAAAAAAGTTTATGATAACAAACTATTGTATCAGTATCTGTAATGTATTCCAGTTGACCCAATATTCCCCCCCAAACCCATTTGTCTCATGAATATCACAAACCAGACTTTATCACAAAATAATAAAAATAGAATATTGATTAAAACACGAGCAAGCATATGACTAATTCTAAATGAATTAGAATAGACTTAACATAAAAAAAGACATAAGGCTTCCTTTTCTCACTGTAGAGAGAATATAATGTTTGGAAAACTTAAAAGTACATCTAGACATTGCTTACTATATGCATGGTCTGAGAACACTCTGTTGGTACTCACTCAGTTCGCGAAAAATCAAACATATTTTATTTCTCGTATATCATAAACCTCCTGGCAGTACAGCTACTGTTTCCCTCACTCCATCGACTTAGTCACAAGCCAGGCAACAAAGATCTAAAACACCTTCTTTATGGCTGTACCTCAGACGCATCATGTGCACTGAGAACATGTATGTATGTATGTATGTATGTATGTATGTATGTATGTATGTATGTATGTAAGTAAGGAGCGACCGTTATACGTTCAGCGTTGGCTGTACAAGAATGAAGGACACATTACGAATGGGTTTTTGACTTGTCCTCGTGTGAGAAGGGAAAATAAAGGTGTTAACCTCGAGGTAATTATGTAGAAATAATATCCTTTTATAAGATAGACATATATAAACATTAAATCCATAACAATAATAATAATAATAATAATAATAATGAAAAAAAGCAAGATGCGGTTCGCCATATGGGAAAAGTTGGTCTCCGCCCTTCCCGAAGACCGTTTTCCGTCCTCCACCCCCAGAATTTCTCCGTAATAACCCCCCCCCCCCATAGCCGCCTCCCCCACAGAGCATCAAAATACCGTCGGTGATCATCCTTCCACCCCCATCCACCCCTGTCCAATCCACCCCAGCCCATAGTAAGAGACGATCATGCCTCTGACACATCTTAATCACGAAAACTCACACGAAAGCTTCCCAATATTACCAACACCTTTGTGCGTCTCCTCTTTCATGTCTCCTGCCAAAGGTGAGGAGGGTAGGGGGAGAGGGGAAATATATATATATATATATATATATATATATATATATATATATATATATATATATATATATATATATAACAGAGAAGGGAGGCCAGGTGAGGATATTCCCTCAAAGGCCCAGTCCTCTGTTCTTAACGCTACCTCGCTAAGGCGGGAAATGGCGAATAGTTTAAAAATATATATATATATATATATATATATATATATATATATATATATATATATATATATATATATATATATATATATATATGCCATTCAAAGTCGCGAGACGTGAGGTTGAGTGTGTTGGCTGTGGGAGGGGAAGTTCACTCCTACTCTGCTGACATGATGTGTGAGAGAGAGAGAGAGAGAGAGAGAGAGAGAGAGAGAGAGAGAGAGAGAGAGAGAGAGAGAGAGAGAGAGAGAGAGAGAGAGAGAGAGAGAGAGAGACAGAGAGAGAGAGCGTGTTAGAAAATGGGAATCCGATTCCCTACGGGGAAGGGTGGAGGTGGGGGGGGGGGGGGATCAGAGGATATTATTATATAAGGAAGAGACTTTGTGAGCGTTTCTCGTGATCCCCTGACGGGCTTTGGCTCCGGATTCAGTAGCGGCGGCCGTAATGACCTCCCAGCATGAGGCAGAATGAGGTAAAGGAGGGAAAGGAGTAGTGAGGGGATGAGGAGCAGGGGTGGGGTGTGGGTGAGACGGGCCCAGGGTTAGTAAGGTAAGAGGATTACGGAGACGCACCGACGCATCGTCAGTGGGTCTCAACACATGATCGGGAGGAGGAGGGGAAGAGGCGTCTGCTGAAGAGGGTCGGGACGGCATGGGTTCGAATCCAGGGATCGGGCAGAAAGCCATATCCTAGGCGTTCATCACTCCTCTCTTGGTGTTGGTCGATATACCAGAACCTGGCAAAGGCTTGTATGTTGTGTTAAGAGACGGCGCACTGCGAATGTGAAGCTCTCTCTCCCAGTAAAACACAAAGAGTAATCACACACACACACACACACACACACACACACACACACACAGACACACACACGCGCGCACACACACCATCGGGAAGCTAAAGTATGACAAGAATTCTCTTATGTTTCAGGAGAATGTTCCAATAAGCGCGACTAATTTTGTACTAGTGGGGGAAGGAAGGTAAGGGGGGAGGTGGGAGAGGGGGAGGGAAGAAAGGGGGGAAAGGTGCCCTTTTGACCAACGTGTGACACGTTAATGTCGGAGGAAAACATCCCTATTTCACCATCTGAAATTTCCGAGAATAAGAGATTTAATGACGAAGACTTTCCCGACCTGTGGCGTGTAAGAAAATGTCGAGGTATTTCTCTAACTCTGGAATACAAGGAGAGTTAACTGGAAGCTGAGGTGGAGGTCGTGTGGGGAAGGGTAGGAGGGAGATGATGATGATGATGATATATATATATATATATATATATATATATATATATGACGGACGCAGTGAGTGAAGAGTCACCCTCAGCAAGGCTGCACCACAGGAGTGCAATCTCGCCGAGCAACGTCTCACTCCGGTGGAGCGAATCCTTTCCCTGCAGGACCCCTTATAGGAGAGGTCCAGGCGTTATACACATGTTACTTCCTGCTCTCGTCAGTGTTCATTTCAGCTGCACAGTCACTAGAGGACGACTTGTCAACTACACAGTCACCAGAGGACGACCTGTCAACTACACAGTCACCAGAGGACGACCTGTCAACTACACAGTCACCAGAGGACGACCTGTCAACTACACAGTCACCAGAGGACGACCTGCCAACTACACAGTCACCAGAGGACGACCTGTCAACTACACAGTCACCAGAGGACGACCTGTCAACTACACAGTCACCAGAGGACGACCTGTCAACTACACAGTCACCAGAGGACAACCTGTCAACTACACAGTCACCAGAGGACGACCTGTCAACTACACAGTCACCAGAGGACGACCTGTCAACTACACAGTCACCAGAGGACGACCTGTCAACTACACAGTCACCAGAGGACGACCTGTCAACTACACAGTCACCAGAGGACAACCTGTCAACTACACAGTCACCAGAGGACGACCTGTCAACTACACAGTCACCAGAGGACAACCTGTCAACTACACAGTCACCAGAGGACAACCTGTCTATTCCTATCTATATCAAGCAAACCCTGTCTATCGCAGTGCGTCGTTACTCTCCCAAGATGGAATGAAAGATTACGTATGTTATTCTACCACACGTGTGGTGGACTGGTAGATTATCATCACTTGCTATTGAAACTGGGAGGGAGAGCTGAGGGCATCCACTGGAAGCCCTTGATGACGGCCTAAGCGAGGGATAAGTAGTGTGCGTGTCCTAGTTTTGTGTGTGTGTGTGTGTGTGTGTGTGTGTGTGTGTGCGTGTACACACCCTTAATATGTTTCATTAACTATGCATTCATTCCCACATTCCCCCGCCCCCCCCTGCCCCCTCTCTTTCTCTCACCATCCCTAACCCTCTCCGTCTGTGCCTCCGTCAGGTAGCGTGGATCTACAAGGGAACCGGAGGCCGGACGGTGCTGACGGTGGCCACGAAGGTGATTACCAAGAACCCCAGGATCTCCACCACGCAGGAGGCCCAGGCTTCAGTCCTCACCGTCACCAACATCACCAAGAAGGACCAGGGGATCTATATGTGCCAGGTCAACACTAAGCCTGTGAGAAAACAGCTCGGCTACCTCAGGGTCGTGGGTAAGTGGCGAGTGTGTTCTCGAGGTAAAGAAGACGTCTGAATGTATCATTTAGGCAAGAGGACAGGTATGGGGGTAGGTGGTAGCTGTGTTCTCAAGCTAAAGGGGACATCTGGATATATCGTTTAGGTAAGGGGACGATTGAATGAATTTCTTTAAATGGAAAGAAACGTCTTCCTCTCTCTCTCTCTCTCTCTCTCTCTCTCTCTCTCTCTCTCTCTCTCTCTCTCTCTCTCTCTGTGCGTCGCTGTTGGGCTGGGGTGAGGGGATGGGGGGAGAGAGAATGATGCTATTTCGTGTGTGCCAGGGTGGCGACGAGAATGGATGAAGGCAGCAAGCGTGAGTGTAGGTGAGCAGCTAATTCTCTGGACCAGCAGGAATCAGAAGGGACTTTAAATTCCAGGTGGACGACCGTAGAGAAAACGGCGGCATTCAACTCTTGAGTGAGATTTATCCTTCCAATATACGAGTTTTGCGATACTTCTTAATAATAAAAGACTCTGCCTTCCCCTGACGCTGAGCCCAACATAATTCCCAATACTAGTAGAGTCAAAGTGACGCGACGTACCTCATCTTGTGAATGTGCTGTATGGTTTTAGTGTCTGGGTAGAAGGTATGTCGTTCCTCAGTGCATTGGTTCGGATCCCATCACGTGATCTCTTGAATGAAAGTCTGTGAAAACGGGATGACGGCACGTGGTCCTTTGTGCAGGTTTAGTGCACGAGGAAGTCAATTATACACATTCCTAATACATACTGAGAATCCAAACTTAACTTACAAGCACTTTTTTCAAATCCATGCACTGTCCCTCATTACTAGCGAAACAGGCTCAGAAAAACCTGAGTACTCACCCTCCTTTCGCAAACATACAAACAAGAACTAATCAAACTGACCATAAATGAACTACTGAGGCTTCTAGTAAACCCTAGTTACCATTCTAGTGGAGCAAGTGTTACCCCTAGAAACATCAAATCCTAGTACAGTTTCAACCCACACCTACCAGTGTTCCCACTGGCTTGAAACAGCTTTCCTTACAAGACTGGAACTTCCCACACAATCAGCTTAAACGTCGCCTTTCTTAAGGTAGCTATATTCTAGATTTCCCACTCGCCCTTTGGAAGATGTTCACGAGAACGCGAGTTCACTAGATGTGAACAAGTGAGCCTGATATATCTAGAGACGAAGTATCTAGCATATGTTATAGCCAGTGGACGAAAAGGATTACAGTCTCGTTCACCAACACCACACTCGAAAGGAGTCCATCTTTTTCCCCTGCTACTGGCTGTAGCGCAGCAGCCTTGGAGATGCAGAAACGCCATAAAAAAGGGCACTTGGGTTATATAATCAAAATAATATATTTCAGATCTATACGGTCAGATCTGAGGTCAAAGAATAAGCATAAATAATGATAAAAATACACAAAGGTAAATATATCTTTTTTTTTTTTTTTTTTGCTTTGTCGCTGTCTCCCGCGTTTGCGAGGTAGCGCAAGGAAACAGACGAAAGAAATGGCCCAACCCACCCCCATACACATGTATATACATACGTGGTATGTATATAAAAGATAAGAAATAGAAAATGTAGCGAGAGTTCTCCTACTCCAGCACTTGAACCGCTTGTGCCACACAAGCGTCCACAGAAGCTGCTGCAGAATCAAAAATAATTACGCTAAAAGCTTCAACTAAAAGGCTAACCCTCCGAGAGAGAGAATACTGAGGGTGAATTAATTCCAACCACCCCCTCGTTTTCTATATTGTTTATACATTCGTTTCCTACGTTGTATGCAAATACGTACAAATCTGACGTTTGAAAAAAAAAAAAAATATATATATATATATATATATATATATATATATATATATATATATATATATATATATATATATATATATATATGTGTGTGTGTGTGTGTGATGAAAATACTGCAAAACTTTTAAGCCAATCATTTTCCCATTTCCTGTACTTGTCTCTTATCATAAAATCCTACGTACGCATCGCGTACTGATTAAATGATACCAAATGAATCATAACGAAGCCCTTCCGATCTTGTATAGTGTGTGTGTGTGTGTGTGTGTGTGTTGGAACAGAGCCAGTGTAGGTGTCGAGGAGTTACGGTGGAGGTACGAAGGCAACAAACTTACTTGGCCAAACAAACAGTTCTGTTGACGTGTAGCGATGGAAACTCCTGACGTCTGTATCTCCAGCGAACAAACAGATTCGGTGAAGTGTTGTTGTCTGGCTGACAGTCAGCTGATGATGTACCTCCCTCCCCGACCAAAACCTGCCGGATGTGGAATTAATCATTAGTCTAAACACTGCAGAATAAATTCTAGCGGTTTGTGTGATACTGGTTTCATTAACTCGTAAGTAATAATTAATCTGTGTTAATTTGTAGGTTTAGAGTAAAATTTGCTATACTTTGAACACACCTTTTTTTTTTTTTCTATCTGTTGCGATGAGACGTGATGGTGTTTAATGAAAAAAAAAATTAATTGAAATAATAACACTAAAAATTTATGAATAAAACGAATGAAAAAAATTTGCTATATCAAATCAAATACACTTAAATACCTGCCTAGACCCATATCGATCTGTTCAGTACAAAATGTAAGGCGGACAACTGAAATTACTTCTAAAGCTTGTGCTGAATCTTACAAAGCTTGTGGCGGACTTCATAAAGCTTATGACGGATCTCATAAAGCTTATGAAGGACCTTATAAAGCGTGTGGTGGACATTACAAAGGTAAAGCTTGTGGTGGACCTTACAAAGCTTGAGCTGAGCCTCGTAAAGCTTGCAGGGGAACTCATAAATCTTGTGACAAACCTTTTAAAGCTTGTAATGGACCTTATGAATTTCCCAAATGTTTAAATTCTCTCTCTCTCTCTCTCTCTCTCTCCTCTCTCTCTCTCACCTGGGAGACCTGACCACACCTCCTCCCTAATACACTCGCTTCTCTTACCCGTGTCCAGTTTATAAGTCCGTCCACGCATCCGCTTGCCTGCATATAATTAGGTTCCTTATTCACACTTCCTCTCCAATCCCTGCATCCAATCACAGTCCCCCCCCTCACCTACCAATCACAGAGCCTGCTCAGTATATCCATCAGATCAACCCCACGTCCGAAGGGCCACACTTACATGTATATACAGGGAACATGCACAGGCTTGAAAATATTTTGAACACGTGGAAAAGGTGTTTCATTTTTTTCCACCAATTGGTGGTTAAAACTTGATCCTCAGTGGCCCTCGCAGCCGATCGGCGTGGAACCCAAATAACCAATTGACCAATTACAAGACCAGCCATCCATGCAATGAGTGCGGGTATTGGTCTTCGAAGGTGTGTTAACGACCCTGGCTGTCGATAGAAGCCTTACAAAGTTCATATAACCAGCTAAACAAGTCTCACTTTGCGTTCCTATGTCATCCACCCCAACGCCTCACATTCATATATACTTGTGACGGTTGTACAATTACCAAAAGTGTTTCTTTCGTCCCTAGCCAGAAAAAGTCAGCATAAAGATAATCACTGTCTCTTACATCAATCGACGAAATGACCCTTGAATACGACGGTATGACACCTTGAGTACGACGGTACGACTCTTGAACATATTTGCTTGGCATCTTGAGCACGACGGTACGACCCCTGAGCACGACGAAATGACTCTTGAACACGACAGCACGACACCTTGCGTACGACGGTACGACCCCCGAACACAACGATGGGTATAACAGCCTGGCATTTAGCCTTACGGACTGAGTTTCAGCGAACCAATGTTTGTAAAGCTGAAACAAAAGGCAGCAACCTGGGCCAAAGAGGGGAACTTGAGAACCACAGTAGTGCTAGCTCACTGCACAGCAAGCCGCTCTCACTAGCTCTCCCATTACCCTGGCGGGTACCACATACTGCTATTCAGAGAGAGAGAGAGAGAGAGTTGTTACTATACAAATAAGAATTAAAGATATACAGATCCATGCACATCACATGGCAACGCTCCCTCCCCGGACAGCTGTATAACACCTTAATGCATCGAGACAACGTTTAATCCAACACGATCATTTGTGCGCTTCTCTGGCGTTGGAAGAGCGGAGGATAATGACCCCTTTACATGCGGGTGTTAAAAATGCCAACCCATTTCCCGAAGATCGTGGGAATGACACTTGCGAAGTTTTAAAAGACAAACGACCATCAGGGAATGTCATATATCAGGGGCAGTGTGGAGGGGTCATATCCGCCAGGTATCTGTGATTGTGGCGTAATACCACATAAAAAATATAACAATTTATACAGCAGAAATGGGAGAACAGAGGTTAATGTTTTTATGAAGTAGATCTATCAGGGTTTGGGTTAGGAAATGGAGAGAGAGAGAGAGAGAGAGAGAGAGAGAGAGAGAGAGAGAGAGAGAGAGAGAGAGAGAATGTTCACCCCCTTGAACATAACAGCATGATTCTTGAGCCCGATGGTACGGTCCTTGAACACGACGACACGACCCTTGAACATGAAGGTACGATCCTTGAGCACGAGGGTATACGACCCTTGAGCACGGCGGTACGAACTTTAAGCAAGATGGTACGATTTTTGAGTACCAGGGTTCGACCCTTAGGTATATAGCCCCATGGCCTTTAGACCTGACCTTTAAGTCAGGATTCATTAGGTTTGCTTTCCTACACCACACTAATCTACGTTTCTGATATCTACCTCTACCTCTACCGAAAGAAGCCAAGTGCAATGGTTTGTTAGTTCTTCTATCCTTCATCATCTCAAGGATCGTCCATCGTACTCAAAGGCCGTCAAGTCGTGCGAAAGGATCGAACTATCGTGTTCAGGAGTCGTTCTGTCGTGCGTAAGGGGTTATGGTAACATGTTAGAAGGTCGTAGCGCCGTGCTCAAGGGTCGTAGTAACATGTAAAGGGTCGTTCCGTCGTGCGTAAGGGTCGTAGGTAACATGTTTAAAGAGTCGTTCCGTCGTGCGCAAGGGTTGTGGTAACATAAAGGGTCGTAGCGTCGTGCTCAAGGGTCGTACCGACGTGTTCTGCGTGTTAAATCTCCGGAGCCGGATGTAAACAAGTGCGGATTGTCCCCTGGCTGCAACAGCCTAACCTAACCTTGGGATCAACAATTATAAATACTTCCTTCTCTTCCACTATGTCAATTTCCAGCCACTTACGCTCGTATAACTACCGATTAAAGACACCAAGGGATATTTAAGCTTATGAAATAATAGATAAGTTATGATTTCCTGGAAGCATTCAACAGATACAAACATTTGAGACAAAAGCGAATATTCTATTTAAAGAGCCAAACAGCCTTGTTTGTCAACATGTATTTATCTTGCGTAATCCTTTAAATTACCTTTTAAAATCAACAACAGTCCCTATATTAATCAATTAATAAACTAATGATAAGAATACATAACAATAAATTATGATATTACTAAACATTAGTTTAAATGAAAACATTGATATTTAACTCCAGATAATTATCATTCGAAAAAGGCAGTCATTCTATCAAAATCACAGAGATGGTACTTACCATCTTTTGCTTAATTAAAGCATTTAAAGCTAATCGTCCTATGTATCAATATAATCTAACAAAATGTTCGAAATTCTGGCACAAAAGATAAAAATACTAGAGTGAAGCAGGTGTCGACATCCCTCCTTAACGCCAACCTACCCACTGTCGTCCAGGCAACCAGCGGTTTCCCGCTTTGACAGCGGAACGTCGACTTGATTATTCACATGACTTATTTATAATACAGCCAGCAAATTTCTTTGTCATTTTCAGTAACAAGAATACATTAATATTTTTTAATCATCATATGATATATCTACGCATCAAATTAGCATTTAGATAAAAGGAAACCAATATGATACGTACCGAACATTAATGCAAATATCAATCGAAGAAAAAGTGATTGTTTTACTCCACTTATCCCTTGTATCAGTACAAGTATAGTTAAGGCTGGGAATTCTGACAGAAAAATAAGTAAATGAATGATAAAACGATGCGAGGCTCAGCATTTTCGACGCTGAAAATTCCCACCAACTGTTGTAAGGCGGCGGCCAGAGGATTTCCTCCCCAAGCTGCAAAACGTCGACTTGACTTTTATTTTTATTTTTTCGTATACCAGTTTCTCTTCGCCTTTTTCTCCGGCCAGAGCGTATTAGACTGTTTTAATGTGATTTATTAATATATATATATATATATATATATATATATATATTCAGTGAGATCGCTGTTTCATTAAACTGTGTAGATACGGAATTTCGAGAGTAAATTTGAATGTCTCTCTGCAATTAACCCGCAGTGCAAGTGCTTGTTCCATCGCCATAAGAGTCAGAATTAGGATTTAAATCAGTGACTTTCCCCTCACCTTATGTTCATACTGCCCTCTCATATTCGCACGACCACTTGGTCTGTTCCTCTTAATTTAACTGTTCTTCACCCTCACTTTCACTCACATTTTCAGTTCATTGCTGCAATGAATATAATTTTCTCGCCTTAGTGTTTCTCTGTTCTCGCAAGTCTCTTCCTGTTTCTCCTCTTATTGTCTCTTCTCTAATGTTGTACTATTCGCTAAGGTTTCTACCTCGCTAACTTTTATGCTTCCTGTAGGAATACTCGCTGACATTTTCTTTTCCCCCCATCTTGTAACACTGTTCGCTAACTTTTTTTTTTCCTCCACTCCCTTGCTAACTTAGGCACTACTAGCTAACATTACTCCCTTTTTGTTTCTTAGCGTTACTCGCTGCCTTTCCCCCCCTCATGTTATCCATCCCAGAATACTATCCATCACACGTTATCCATTCCACATATCCATTCACCTCAGTTCCCCTTCGAGCACGACAGCACGACCCTTGTCTACGAAGGTACGACCCTCGAGCACGATGGTTCGACCCGTGTGAGACACAGTACGACCCTTGAGCACGGCAATACGACCCTAGGGTAGGATTATATGGCCCTTGAGGACGATGGTACGACCCTTTAGCACATCGGCACGACCCCTGACTATGTCTTGAAGGTCGTGCCATCGCGCTCAGCGGTCGCATCGAAGGGTCGTACCATCATCTTCAGGGGTCGTACCATCGTACTCCAAAAGAGAGGACAAGAGTGAATGGGGCTGGTTAACCCCTTGTTATGATCTCCACCCAACCACTTCCAGGCTACAGAAAAGTCTTCCTTGGAGTAATCATAAGTGAGGTAGGTCCTCCTCCATACGACTGATGCAAGCACAGCCCACATTAATGAACTCCGGACTGATTGAATGCCTAACAGTTCGCTAAGGTCTGTCACATCACAGGGAAGGAATGAGAATCACATCTCTTCTTGACCAGTAGTCCTGGTGTCGCCATATGTTTAACCTTCTTAGATCCTAATGAGATCATCTAACACTTTAAAGTAGAATCATTAAATCATTTTAACCCAGGGGCTGCTGCTGCTCGCTCTCTCTCTCTCTCTCACACACACACACACACATCACAACAGCCGGGAGATCAGATCAGTATCCAATACATTATTACTGGTGGCCAATATGAACCCACAGATGGGGAATCCATCGCACAGTATTTGATTGAAGAGATCAACTTCAGTGCCAATCTGACATGAAATCAAAATATAACGAAAATAACTATACATATATATATATATATATATATATATGGAAGGCGTCTGTCTTATTCTGCAGTAGGGTTTGATCAAATCCAATTTACAAATGAAAATGTAAATGAATGTAAGCTACTTTCGTAATAAATAACCTGTTAATATTCTTATACGAGACAAGCACATTCCTTATGTTCCACTGTAAACACAACATAAGAAATTATATTTCCTATTTAATTCTTTAAAACTAGTTTTGCAATCCCTGTAAATATGTAAATGTTATGATGGGTATGTAAATGGCATCGGAGACTCAAAACTACCAAAGGAACGTCACTGTCTATCATATCAATAGATAGAGGAGGTCAACAAGGATTAGATAAGATAAAGGAAAAAATAAAGAAACTGAAAGATTGAGGGAAGAAGGGATTTAGCCGATCAAATGAACGCGACTGGACGTGATTGAAGACATAATTGAATATTGAAAGAAAGGAATATTGAATTACGACACAGAGGAATGGAATAAAGGGAGAAATTGAAGGGGAAATGGGATAACTCAGGGATAGAAGAGATGGGAGTGAAACGAAAGTAATTTACATGGGGGTGAGTTAAGAGGGAACTTATTGATGATGTATTGTGATGATTCATGAACCAAAATATACGAAGATGATGATAACAGACGTAGTGAAGATAACAAAATATGTTGAATACAGGAAGATAATACAGTAGATTGATACAGGAGAATAACAGATGAAGATTATATCAGATATCAATTCAAGAAAATAATGAAAACTTAATTATATGATAAATCAAGATATCAATTCTAGCAAATAAAACAAAAATAAATGAAAGATAAATCAAGATATCATATCAAGATACTAAGTCAATATGAATAAAGATAACAATGAGGATAAGATTCAATAAACATATCAAGATAATGGATCACAAAGATAAAAAGATATGAAAATAATAATCAAAATGATAGAATATGATCGATATAATTAGACAATAAATCAAGATAAACTTTCCAGAGGAATAACTTAGAAACACACAGACACAGACACAGACACACACACACACACACACACACACACACACACACACACACAAAACGTCATATGAAAGCAATCAAAATACAGAGAATAAAAAAAAACAGGTTCAGAAAACTGATGAACAGATAGGATATCTGAACAAGAGAATGACGAAGGAGAGACATTCATAACGAAGGAAAGAGAGACACCAGGATAGAAGGTAAGAGATAACAACCCCCCTACCCCACCTCACCCCACCCAACCCCACCCCACCTCACTCCACCTCACCGCCCTCACTCCCACAACCCCACTCTTCCTAGTGATAAGGAAAGATGGAGCGGAGGACATACTCCATCACAAGGAGGGAGGGCGATCCATCAGCGTCCCAGCCATGAAGGAGGGAGAGAGAGAGAGAGAGAGAGAGAGAGAGAGAGAGAGAGAGAGAGAGAGAGAGAGAGAGAGAGAGAGAGAGAGAGAGAGAGAGAGAGAGAGACTCATTAGGGGAAACATGATACGATTAAAGAGAGAGAGAGGTAAAAAAAAAGCGATTACGAAGAAGGAATAGATAACGGTAATGAGATTAAAAAATATATATTTACAATGGTGATCCAATATGTAGCAGGAAACAATAAACTTACGATGCTAAATAATAGACGTAAACTTGTCAATGTGAGGACCTGAAAATCTGGGAAGAGCGGGCTTGAGAGAGAGAGAGAGAGAGAGAGAGAGAGAGAGAGAGAGAGAGAGAGAGAGAGAGAGAGAGAGAGAGAGAGAGAGAGAGAGAGAGAGAGAGAGAGAGCTGGTGGGGAGCTGAGCAGAGAGAGGTCTAGGGAGACCTGAGCTGAGAGAGATCTGGGGAGACCTGAGCTGGGAGAGATATTTGGAGAGCTGAGTTAAGAGAGATATGGTGGAAGGCTAGACTCAGTGAGATCAGGGAAGAGCTGAGCTAAGAGAGATCAGGGGAGCTGAACACATAAATCAGGGGGACAGCTGAGCTCAGAGAGATCTGGGTCGAGCTCACTGAGATAAGGAAATGAGGGCGACGTAACTCAACAGAGTTGGATCATGAAAAAAAAATGTCTGTAAGTGGAAGATAAATGCACAACAGATTGATGAAAGAGGGGGGGTGCTATTGAGTTAATGCAGAGTGGAGGGGTGGGTAATGGGGGGAAATTATAGGAAAATGGAATAAAGGGAGAATCAAAAGGAAAGGGGAGTGGAGGAGGGGAATAAGCGTGGGAATAAGAGAGAGGGGAGAATAACATGCAATGATCTTGCAAATGCATAGGATGATCGAGGGGAAAGATCTCAAAGGGCAATATATATACACTTGTTTCCTAAGGTGGGTGAGGTAACTGTGAATAGAAATGATCATTATTACTATCATTATCATCATTATCATTACTGTGATTATCATTATGATTACTATCATCATTATCAATTATCATTATTACTATCATTAGCATCATTATCATTACTGTAATTATCATTATGATTACTATTATCATTATCAATTATCATTATTACTATCATTAGCATCATTATCATTATTGTAATTATCATTATGATTACTATTATCATTATCAATTATCATTTCTATTATAGTGTCCACACACACACACACACACTGATTCCCTCAGTAGCCACACAAGCTTGAGCACAGGGAAAGTTATGTCGAGCAAATGTTGAACGAATGTCGAGCAGATGTCGAGCGTGGGGGAACACCTCCTACACCAGGGTAATATTGCCGCCTCCCTTCCTCCCTCCCTCCAGTGCAAACACAGGTCGACTGGCGTGCAAACAGAAGCGGCTGATCGGCCGTGACTCACAATATTGTTCTGTCCTCACTCACTGTACACCAGTACTCACCATTGTGTAGCAAATACTCACCACTGTAAAGCAAATACTCACCATTGTGTAGCAAATACTCACCACTGTAAAGCAAATACTCACCATTGTGTAGCAAATACTCACCACTGTAAAGCAAGTGCTCACTACTGTAAAGCAAATACTCACCACTGTGAAGCAAGTGCTCACCACTGTGAAGCAAGTGCTCACCACTGTAAAGCAAATACTCACCACTGTGAAGCAAATACTCGCTACTGTGCAGCAAATACTTACCACTGTGTAACAATTACTCACCACTGTGAAGTAGATACTCACCAGTGTCCAGCAAGTGCTCACCACTGTGTAGCAAATATTCACCACTGTGTAGCAAATACTCTCACCACTGTATAGCAGTACTCATACTATATAGCAATTCTCATCTCTGTACAGTTCTACTCACTACAGTGTAAGAATATTCACTACTGTATATAGCAATAGTTACCACTGTATGGTAATGCTCACTATAGTAATAACTTACTACAGTACAGCGGCACTCACTGTACTGTATAGCAATAATCACTCTAATGTAAAGCATTACTCACCACTGTATAGCAATACTCACTGCACTGTATAGCATTACACACCACTGCACAACATTACTCACTCGGGGTGAGGCCACATTTATCTAGTGGTCAAGACCGTTATACGCTAGGGATGGCATCATGGTTCTCTAGGGGCGAGACAAGTGGGGTGAGACCACGGTCTCTAGAGGCGAGACAGATGTTCTTTACTGAAGAAACCACTGCTTTTACAGGGTAAAGTATCGTACGCAGTGGGGTGGGACCTCTGATCTCCAACGTAAAAACTTTCGTTCTCTAAGTTCTCTAAGAATAAGCAACGTTCTCTAACCAACAAAGCACTTTTCTCTAAGAACAGAGACCACTGTTCTTTAAGAATGAGACCACTGTTCTTTAAGTTCTCTAACAATTTGAGCATAATTCTCCATGAATAGAGTATAAGAACATCGTTCTCTAAGGGTAAGGCTCCAGTCCCAGGGATAAATCTGATGTATTCCACGGGATTAAATCAAACTAGACGAAAGACAGAAGTGTAGTCATCAAGGAGGGACGAGGGAAAAATGCTGCTCAAGGGACTTAACCAATGATATAGTGGTAAATCCCTGACTGAAGGGTTTAACATGGGAGTACGTGGGAAGGACAGATAACAGGAGACCTGATGGTCCATGACGAGGTTATCTGCTGGAGGACAGTACATGGGAAGGACAGATAGCAGGAGGCCTGATGGTCCATGACGAGGTTATCTGCTGGAGGACAGTACATGGGAAGGACAGATAACAGGACGCCTGATGGTCCATGACGAGGTTATCTGCTGGAGGACAGTACATGGGAAGGACAGATAACAGGAGACCTGATGGCCCATGACGAGGTTATCTGCTGGAGGACAGTAAATGGGAAGGACAGATAACAGGAGACCTGATGGTCCATGACGAGGTTATCTGCTGGAGGACAGTACACGGGAAGGACAGATAACAGGAGGCCTGATGGTCCATGACGAGGTTATCTGCTGGAGGACAGTACATGGGAAGGACAGATAACAGGAGACCTGATGGTCCATGACGAGGTTATCTGCTGGAGGACAGTACATGGGAAGGACAGATAACAGGACGCTTGATGGTCCATGACGAGGTTATCTGCTGGAGGACACTACATGGGAAGGACAGATAACAGGAGACCTGATGGTCCATGACGAGGTTATCTGCTGGAGGACAGTATATGGGAAGGACAGATAACAGGAGACCTGATGGTCCATGACGAGGTTATCTGCTGGAGGACAGGACATGGGAAGGACAGATGACAGGAGACCTGATGGTCCATGACGAGGTTATCTGCTGGAGGACAGGACATGGGAAGGACAGATGACAGGAGACACAATAGTCCATGACGAGGGTATCTGCTTCTTAAGCTAATTTGCGACAGATAATGGATTTCAAAATAGGTATTAAAGACGAATCCCCTTATCTAAAGGTTCAATTGGTAATCAAGAGGGCGAATTACCTTACGTGAGGGATTAATGGGCAGTCAGAGACGATTTCTTCCCATTTAAGGACTTAATGGATACTCAAAGGGGCGAATCATGCTAAAACAAGGGCCTTACTTAAGGGGTTGATAGTAGAAAATCAAAGAGGCACATGGCTTCGTGTGAAGGATCAAGGGGTAGAGAGCAACCAACTGAACTGCAACAGATTTTGAGGTAAACAGTGATGGAGGAAAGAGGGGGGAGGAGGGTGAGTGAGGGGAGGGCTTAAGACAGTATGGAGAGACAGATGAAGGGATTACGGTGAGAGCAGCGGTCTCTGGGAGAGCTGGGTGAGAGGTCTGGGAGAGCTAGATGAGAGCTGTGGTGCAGTGAGTAGCTGGGTGACAGGTGGTGTCGTCTGAGAGAAATGGGTGAGAGGTCTAGCAGAGCTGGGTGAAAAGGTGGTGTCGTCTGGGATATATGGGTGAGAAGAGAGGCAGTGATGGGTGAGAGTTGGGAAGAGAAAGTGAGAGTGAAAATGTGTCCCCGGACTGTGTTGGGAGAGAGTGAACCGGTATTTCGAGAGAGATGTCGGAAAGTGAGAGTGATAGGGAGAGGCAGAATATGTTGGGGAAGTTGGGAGTGAGAGGGAGTTACTGGGAGAGCTGGAGGAAGTTGGGAGAGGCGGAGGAACTCTGGAAAGTGCTGGAGGAAGTTTAGAGAGTGAGGAAATCACCAAGAGTGTTGGAGGAGGCTTTGGAGTGTCAAGGAAATCCTGGGTGTATTTGGAGGAAAGAGTTAATGAGTGACATCTTGACTGGAGGAGTGTTGGAGGAATTTGGAGGATGAGGGAGAGAATTGGACAACTGAAGAAGAAGAAGAAGAACAGGAGGAGGAGGAGGAGGAGGAGGAGGAAAGAGAGCAGGATGAAAGAAGAGAGGAAAAGAAATATATCTCTCATTCTTAAAGATTGAAGGAACCGCTTGACTGATACAATGGTATCTGCGGCAACCACATGCAGAGAGAGAGAGAGAGAGAGAGAGAGAGAGAGAGAGAGAGAGAGAGAGAGAGAGAGAGAGAGAGAGAGAGAGAGTACCACTCTCTCTTTCTCCCACAAAAGACACGATAAACTCTACAGGATACACAGACGAATCCCTGAACCATCGCCAAACGGACAGGCGGAAGGCGAGTGAAATGGCAGAGAATAGTTTTCCATCGAGGAGGAGAGGGAAGGTGGTAAGAGCAGGGGAGGGAGAGGAGAGAGAGTGGGAGAGAGAGGAGGACTGACGGGAGGTAGGAGATAAGAGAGAAGACTCGACAGTGAAGTGAGCGGGCGAACTGAAGGAACAGACAGGCGTAAAATGGTTAGTGATAAAATATATTGATAGTATAGGAAAGGAGAGGAAAGAATATATATATATATATATATATATATATATATATATATATATATATATATATATATATATATATATATATATATATATATATATATATATAAATATATATTCTTTCTTCTTTCAAACTATTTGCCATTTCCCGCGTCAGCGAGGTAGCGCTAAGAACAGAGGACTGGGCCTTTGAGGGAATGTCCTCACCTGGCCCCCTTCTCTGTTCCTTCTTTTGGAAAAAAAAAAAAAGGATCACAATTTTACGCGTGATCAAGATATTCCTATAAGTCCACAGGGAAAATGAAACACGACAAGTTCCCAAGTGCACTTTCGTGTAATAATCACATCATCTGGGGAGATATAAGAAAGAAATATAACAGTCAGTTGCGTTTACATTCCTATGATCCCTGAAACCATCTGTCATAACTACAATACAAATGGTTCAAAGACCAGATATTTTTCTTCCCACGTTGAAAATCAAAACCAATAAATCGAAATCGTCAAACGACCCACGATTTCCTCATCTGGTGATTAACCTTTGGCCTTGTATGTGGTGGTGGGGGCGGTGGTGCGAGGAGGAGGGGGAAATTTAAGGTTGTGGTTGAGGGCGTGAGTAAGTGTCTGGAGTCCACCTGCACTTTGTCTCTCAGGGTCTCATCAGGTAAAGTGGACCAGCGGGACGGGGAGGCCATATATTCAACAACACCACCCCCTCCCTCACGTGTATCTTTAACGTATTGGCTTCATGGATCTATTCCTCCCTTGGTAGTTTATGAACGTGGCTGATTCCTGCCTCCCTGTGTCCTCACCCACAGTGTGTGTGTGTGTGTGTGTGTAGTGGTTAGTATGATGGGTGTGGATAGGATGAGATAAGGGGAGATATTTGGTGTTAGATACGATATTCTGATCTCTCTCTCTCATTCTCTCTCTCTCTCTCTCTCTCTCTCTCTCTCTCTCTCTCTCTCTCTCTCTCTCTCCTCAACTCAACTAAATCCAAACCATCAACTTAATCAAACGTATTCAATTTCCCCTAACCCCCCCCCCCCTCTCCTTTCCCTTGTTCTCTATCCCTATCCCTTTTTCTCTCTCCCCCCAAAACAGTTCCGCCCAAGATTGATGACGCCACAAGCAGCAGTGACGTCACGGTGAATGAGGGAAGTGACGTAATGATGACGTGTGACGCCCGGGGGGACCCCCACCCCTTAATACGATGGATAAGAGAAGACAGCAGAAGATTCACCGTCAATTCTTCAGCAAATGGTGAGTCAGTGAATAAATGTAGAGACTCACTGAATAATGGCGAGTCAGTGAATAAATGTAGAGACACTGAATAATAGTGAGTCAGTGAATAAATGTAGAGACTCACTGAATAATGGCGAGTCAGTGAATAAATGTAGAGACTCACTGAATAATGGCGAGTCAGTGAATAAATGTAGAGACTCACTGAATGACGACCAGAGACCAACAGGATGATGTATCTTCAAACGACTTGAGTCAGTTTAGATTATCTGTTTGTAATGCACAATTATCGAGTCTAGTAACTGGATTATCATGAAGCATAAGTTAGATTATGAACAATCATGTGAAGAACTCCTAATAGTTACTAAAATATTAAGGAATTCATAGAAGAAATAGTTAAAAAATTAGTTAATAAACTATCATGTGTTCTACGTAACTACTTGAGCATAATAATATAGAGTTAGACGATATAGATAACATAGAATCGATCTAATATAGATTCTTTTATTTGAAGATTTAGCACTCCAATTTTTCATCCAATGTTTCCAACAGTACAATGAAATTCTGGTCTGCATTCATGTGTGTATCTATCTTTCAACAGAATAGATATTATTCTGTATTCCTTTATGTATCATCTCTCTAAAATCACAGTTAATAGATTTAATTCTGTATCTATGTTTAGATTATACGTCCACAAGTACAATACATAGATTTGATTTTGTATTTATATGTATATTATCCTTTCAAAAGTACAATACATAAATTTGATTCTGTAATCATGTGTATATCATCCTTTCAATAATATGATACATAACTTTAAGTCTGTATCCACTGTGTATTTTATCCTCTAAAACTACAATACGTAAATTCTATTCTGTATTTGTAAGGGTGGAAACTGCGAGCCTCAAGTGTTACGATAGTTTTTGAAATTCCTGAAAACAAGAGGGAGAAAAAATGGATATTTTTCCGTGATCTCTCTCTCTCTCTCTCTCTCTCTCTCTCTCTCTCTCTCTCTCTCTCTCTCTCTCTCTCTCTCTCTCTCTCTCTCCCCGGAGGACGTGTTCTTCCTCCTGAAAGTACCAGAGATCTGAACAAGATCACCAGGATCAAAACAGAGGAATATAAGACGTCGGGAAATACTTCAAGGAAAGGAATTCTATCACACACACACACACACACAAACACACACAAACACACAACACACACACACACACACACACACACACACACACACACACACACACACTACAACACTGGTGGATAGATGGACTAAACTGAACAAGTAAACATAAATTGTAGGCACAGCCTACAAATATTGACAAGTTTGTTTGATGTCCCAGTCAGGTGAACACATAGGGCCTGACGGCTCCCAGTGCACAAATAGATAATTCCACACACACACACACAGGCACTTGCATCAGGAGATTACCTCCCGACCACTATCTGTCTCCGCACATTAGGAGTGAAATAGGTAAATAAACATATTGCATGAACTGAACTTAACGTTTTCGACGAACTTCAAAGTGATATACACGCCTTACACGCCCACTCAGTATTATGGACGTTCCATAAATCTTACAAAGATTAAACTTGCTTTGGTCACTAAAGAAGCTTAAAAACTAAACGGGAACACATGGGAAAGCCAGACAACAGTGAAACAGATGGTTTATGACGAGGTTATCTGCTGGAGGACAGCACATGGTAAAGCCAGATAACAGAAGAACTGATGGTCTATAACGAGGTTATCTGCTGGAGGACATAAATGTAGTCAGGACCATAAAGGAAAAGGCTTCTCCCCATCCACACCTCCCTCCGGCATATCAGTCAACAGGTAAACAGTTATAGAGAAACACCATGTAATGCAGAGAGAATCTACTGCCGACGAAATTCTATAGGAAAGAATCATTGGAAAACACATTCCGATCAAATTATAAAAATGTGTTCCATCAAAAAAAAGAAGAAAAAAAAACTGATCTAAATACACAGCTTCTGTTCCAGCTAGGAAAAGACAAAAGGTGAAGATGATGGTACACAGTGATATGAGGTGAGGCTGAACCCATTTCTCCTCACGGCCTTGACCAGCAGTGAACAATTCCACATACAGGATCCACCAGACCTTACCTAACATGATCCTTTGCCTATAGAAGGCCCGTATTGACCCACTTCCCTGACTGATATAGGTTCAGCCATTCACTGGACCAAACAAGCTGGTGTTCCTCTACACTCAAAGTGATCGCTTCAAATACAGTGTTCCTCTATACTGGTGAAGACACCTCCCAAGTGAGGTTCGATCACTGAAACTTCAAAAGCTAAGGCCATTTTTTTCTGACTGCTTAGCAACGAGTTTTGAATTTAAAAACAATATTGGAAAATGGGTAAATGAGAGCATATGAAAAGAGAGAGAGCGTGTGCATTTTCCTACGACGAGAAAGAGAGAGAGAGAGAGAGAGAGAGAGAGAGAGAGAGAGAGAGAGAGAGAGAGAGAGAGAGAGAGAGAGAGAGAGAGAGAATCAAAGAGCAAGAGCTGCTTTGAAATAGAAGAATAAAAACGGCGATAATCAAATGAACTTCCATTGAAACTTTCCAAAAGCCAGACAATGGAATGACGAATACAATGGCTGTGTTCAGATCAATCAAGTTGTTAGGGGTAGCAGACAGTCTCTTCATAAACCCTGTCACAGCTGAGCATCTAGTTCTTCAACATGACTGATAAGTAATACCTTCATAACTGTGTTGAAAAATAGATTAGTATTCAGCTGATGTCATGTTTACAGAACTGAATAATAATAACATTACAAGGTAATGATGTACATTTCTAGTGGTTGTAATAATTTCCAGTCGAATAATATTTACAACCACTAGAAATGTACATCATTACGTACATTTCTAGTGGTTGTAATAATTTCCGGTCGAATAATAACAACATTACAACGTAATGATGTACCTTTCTTGTAGTTGTAGTTATTTCTGACTGGAACACTAAAAATCAACAAAGTATATATATGTACTCTACGAACGAGTATATCCTATACCACACTAAAACATACTCTGAAATACAAATCATGATATATCCCAGTACAGATAGATATATTCTGTACGTATTCTCATGTTTATTAACGTCATTTAACACACGTCGATGGATCTCAAACTACAGTTAATATAAGTTAGTTAACCTATAGAAAGCCTCCAGCATTGTTATATGTATTCAGGCGGGACAAAGAATCTTCGACGTTACTGCAAATAAGTTTACATTTGGAGGCTATTTTGCCTCATTCACCCTAGGGGAAAAAAATTGTCATCCACCTTCAATTCCCCTCTAATTTGGAGGGGTATAAAGCCTCCAAGACCTCCACAGCCCCGGTAGACAAGAGAGAATCTACAATTACGAGGTTCTATAGCGCCCAAACCCCATTTCGCCTACCTTCCCCCCACTCTACCACGATGCCCTGTATATACCGTGGCTTAGCACTCTCTTATCCCCCTTACATTTCTTATTGTTACCAACTCTCAGATGTGCTTAATGAACCTAACCTTCCCCTTACTGGATTACCGACCTAACGAGTAACGAACGGGGTGGTGTGAGGGAAACACAAGGACATGCTAGAGGAGGAAGCGCAGGAAAGAAGAGGAAAGCTGAAGGAAGTGTTTAGTTCGCTACAAAACTTTGTAGATGGGAAGTACAGTTTGTATAGGACGCCTTGGGACGTCTGGAGGGGTTTCCGCACCTCCTCTGATGTGGGAAGGAATAATTACCTGTAAGAACAGAAATGAATGTTGTGTTAAATATACATAGAATGAAGAAAAAAGTATGGAGTGGAAATATATATATATATATATATATATATATATATATATATATATATATATATATATATATATATATATATATATATTATATATATATATATATATATATATATATATATTCCTATGAGTCCACGGGGAAAATGAAACACGAAAAGTTCCCAAGTGCACTTTCGTGTAATAATCACATCATCAGGGGAGACACAAGAGAGAAATATAACAGTTAGTTGATATACATCGAAGACACGAAGCTAGGACGCCATTTGGTAAACATGTGATTGTCCAAAACATACTATACATATATATATATATATATATATATATATATATATATATATATATATATATATATATATATATATATATATATATATATATATATATATATTCTCCATTTACCTTGTGGTCTAAATAGCTCAAAAAATCATCCCCACATATCCCCTGATTCCATACAAAAGAGACGTTTCTACAGCAAAATCCCAGACTCCCTCGCATTCAATAATCTGCAAAGTACATCGCCTTCACAAGACGCTGGGGAAAGACAGCAATGCGTTCTTATACAACCCCAGGATCCCTTTAGCTACGGGGATCCTCCATCCACGCCAGAGCGAAAATCATTTGACTTCCAGACGCTTTCTCTTGTATTCCTCTCAGTCTCACGCACACCTTCCCTGCAGATTAACGTCCGTTCACCCCATTTTCTCTTTTACTATCAAGTTCTCCGAAGGCGAGAACTGACCAGTGTTTTTTCTACTAATACGTAAATATGTGTGTTTTATCTATATGCAGTTATCTTTACAGTAGATATCACTGCTGATATCTTTCTCCCATCAAAAGAACTCCTTTGTTAATCATTCTTCCTCAACAGGAAGGCATTGTTAATCTCCCTCCCAACAGGAGGCCATTGTGAATTTCTCTCTCCAACCAACAGGAGACCATTATCAATTTCTCTCTCCTAACAGGAGGCCATTGTTAATCACACAGATGAATGGACAAACAAGTTTAGAATTTTTTAATTCTCATCTTTATGATAATTTCAAATTACACAATGATAATGATTTTTGTTTCTCCTCTTCTTTCTACTTTGCTTCCAATCCTCCTTATTTTGGCTTCTTCCTCATTACTTTTCCTTGTCTATCCTTCCTGTTTCCTCTAACCATCTTTTCCGCATACTTATTTCCTTTACTTTCTCTTACTGATTTTATGGTACTTCCTCTTTGTTTTTTCACATCCTCATTATCGCATTATTTCCCCTGTGCATTCACTTCTCTCTCTCTCTCTCTCTCTCTCTGCTTCTTAACTGTCTCTTCGTTCTCGTGCTCCTTTTTCTCTGTCTTTCTTTACGTGTCTGTCTATCTGTCACGTCTCCCTTCCTTCTCCCTTTCGTTGTTCTCTTCTCTGTATGTGGTACTATCCTCCATCTACCCTTTCATTCCTCTACCTATCTACCTACCTATCAATTAATTCATCTATCTATATATCTGTTAATCTATCACTCATTTAACCTCCCCACTTCCCCCCCCCCCCTCTCTCTCTCTCTCTCTCTCTGCCTCTCCAGCAGTGGAGGAGTTCCTGGGCCGGACTCTGGCCCTGCCCCAGGTCCAGCGCAACACCAGCGGGGCCTACTTGTGTATCGCCAGCAATGGCTTCCCTCCCTCAGTCAGCAAGAGAATCATTCTCACCGTAAATTGTAAGTGATTGAATAATTTTCATTAAACTATAAGTGGTAGAATCTTTTACTGTAAATTGTAAACTTTTAGTGTTGGAATCATTTACTGTTGTAAGTTGTATGTGAGTTTTTACTGTAAATTCAAGAGAGTCATTTACTGTAAATTGCGAGAAAGACAAGATATTCACCGAAAACTGGAAATGACACCTTATACAATCATCTAATATAAATTGTGACTCCAACAAAACTCTCTCTTACCACTCCAATTTCTTCCTCCCAGTTCCTCCAAAAATCGTGAGCTACGGCGACAGTGGTCGTGTGGGCGTGGCTATGGAGGGCGTGGTAAGCCTCACCTGCAGGTTCCACTCCCGACCTTTGACCGAGGTGCGCTGGTACCGCGGCCCGAGGGAGGTCAAGGCCCATGGCACGGTCATCAAAATCGACACCACCCACGATGAGGTAATTTCTTATCATATCTCGTCCTTATCAGTTTCTCTCCAGTTTGATTTTTGATCTCTTGATTGTAGTACGCCCGCACGCGGGACATGAGCGCCAGTATGTGGAATTTTGGACTCTCTGCTCCCCTCCTGAGACTTCCATACCTTCTCTCAATTTTCTTGATTGCTCTACTCCCGCTGGCGGAATACGAGCGCCAGTATAACCCATTTTGCAATAGTTGGTAGCCTGCTATAACTCCTTTTTCGATTTATCTATTGTTTTCTTTTTAGTTCTGTGTTGCGTGTACGCCCTTTCGCGGGGTACGAACACTAGTGTGGCGAGTTTTGACGTCTTTGTTCGGCTCGTAAAGCTACTTTCAGTTTCTTGATCTTCTATAGCTTTTTGTTGGTCAAAACGTTTGACCCCGAGCTTCCCCATGAACTGACCTTTAACCCCTAGCCATACTAGGATCCTTCCTTCAATAACCTTTGACCCCCCCCACCCCCGAGCTTCCTCGGGACATAATTCCAATGACCTTTAACATTAGCACCTCCCCCCCCCCCAATCCAACTCCAAGGATCAACTAATGAGACTCCTGACACCCAATCTCGTCTTCCATTAGTAGTGTAATCGTGTTGATCCAGTTCATTTCAGTTCTTTCCAGTCTTCTGAAATCGTACCATCTCCTCGCTGCCGAATATTGTCTCATTATCAAGCGCTCGTTTGGCCATCGCTCCTGCTTCCAGTCAACTGGTCATGGGAGAAGCAAGATTCAATTTTCTCTCTGGGAGAATCTTATTCCTGCAGCCTGATATTAGTGCTAAAAATATTATATATATATATATATATATATATATATATATATATATATATATATATATATATATATATATATATATATATATATGTATGTATCATACATATTTGCCATTTCTCGCATCAGCGAGGTAGCGTTAAGAACAGAGGACTGAGCTTTAGTGATTATATCCTCACTTGGCCCCCTTCTCTGTTCCTTCTTTTGGAAAATCAAAAACTGGAGGGGAGGATTTCCAGCCACCCGCTCCCTCCACTTTTAGTCGCCTTCTACGACACACAGGGAATACGTGGCTAGTATTCTTTCTCCCCTATCCCCTGCCAGATCCACTCCCAGATATCTAAAACACTTTACTTCCTCCAGTTTTTCTCCATTCAAACTTTCCTCCCAGTTGACTTGACCCTCAACCCTACTGTACCTAATAACCTTGCTCTTATTCACATTTACTCTTAACTTTCTTCTTTCACACACTTTACCAAACTCAGCCACCAGCTTCTGCAGTTTCTCACATGAATCAGCCACCAGCGCTGAATCATCAGCGAACAACAACTGACTCACTTCCCAAGCTCTCTCATCCCCAACAGACTTCATACTTGCCCCTCTTTCCAAAACTCTTGCATTCACCTCCCTAACAACCCCATCCAGAACTTTCCATGGTTTACCCCAGACGCTTCACATGCCCTGGTTCAATCCATTTGACAGCACGTCGACCCGGGTATACTACATCGTTCCAATTCACTCTATTCCTTGCACGCCTTTCACCCTCCTGTATGTTTAGGCCCCGATCGCTCAAAATCTTTTTCACTCCATCCTTCCACCTCCAATTTGGTCTCCCACTTCTCCTCGTTCCCTCCACCCCTGACACATATATCCTCTTTGTCAATCCCTCCTCACTCATTCTCTCCGTGTGACCAAACCATTTCAAAACACACTCTTCTGCTCTCTCAACCACACTCTTTATATTACCACACATCTCTCCCACCCTCTCATTACTTACTCGACCAAACCACCTCACACCACATATTGTCCTCCAACATCTCAGTTCCAACACTTCCACCCTCCTCCGCACTACTCCATATATATATATATATATATATATATATATATATATATATATATATATATATATATATATATATATATATATATATATATATTTATCTCCCGCTATCTGTATAGATTTATAGATCTCTCTACCCATTGCGTTTCATGTTTCTTTCTATATATCTAGAATTTAAAGCCAGCCGTAATTTAATGTATTAATGTATCTATTTACTCCTGCACATTGGCTCTGTTAGTCTGATCAAATCAGAGACGTACATTTAATCAAACAGAAATTCATCCAATCATCTAAAAGCAAGGTAATCACATCACAACGTGATTAGCAAATCACAACACGATGTTGATATAGCTAACATTTATGTATGAAAATCCTGTTGTTGTTGTTTTTTTTCTTTTTGTAACAATATTGTCAAAATCCCTTTCCTGTTGTCCTGAAGATACTGCCCAGCTGCTTTTGAAAAAAAATTATATGTACAAAATCCTTCGTCTCTAAGACAAAGATTATTACGTAGGTATATTACTTTAGTAGTGGTAATTCAGTGATACATATTACTGGTGTAAAGAGAAAAACATAAAAGAATTGTTTCTGTATTTACAATCGTAAAATACCAAAAGGAATGTAAACTGTTTTGGTTATATATATATATATATATATATATATATATATATATATATATATATATATATATATATATATATATATATATATATATATATATATACTAGTTGATAAGTTTTTTTTTAGGCTATGTGTAGAGTTTGTCTCTGTTTTGTACAACAGCCAGGCTTTGCTGTACGCGAGCAAATTGTTTGAATAATAAGACAAAAAATATGCAACCTTTGACATATAGTTTGCTTAACTCGAACAGAAAGTTTGAATAGAGAACGATTTATAATTACTGATATATATATTTAAATCAGTCGTGTGCCTGGATCCCCGCTACATTATAATAACTGGTTAAACTCTGATCTTTCTGCCCACAGTTGAATCTGACTGTACTCCGTTGGTACTATCAATAACACCCAAATTTTTATCGTATAGATAACAATAAGCTCTACAGAAAGCCAATCTTTACTATCTCGCTTATCTTATCTCTCCCTCTAATACACCTAACACCTAACAAACAACTTTCTAACTAACAAACTTAGAAAAAAAACCCCGACTCGGCAATTTACCTACATTAGACCATCCACAAATGAGAACCACAGTTGTGTCACAAGAGTTGTGACTGGCTCTTTTCTCTCTTCTTCCAACAGAAATCCACCAATGAGAGCTACAGATATCTATTACAGGAGTTATAATTGGCTCTCTTCCTACAGGAATCCACCAATGAGGACTGCAGATATCTATTACAGGAGCTATGATTGGTTCTCTTCCCACAGGAATCTACCAATGAGGACTGCAGATATCTATTACAGGAGTTGTGATTGGTTCTTTTTCCTCTTCCATCTTCCTACAGGAATCTGGATCATGGGCTTCGGTTCTCTCCGTCCAAATACGAAGAGCGCGGGACTTCGGTCAATACCGCTGTTTCGTCCGAAATCCCCTCGGGGCGGACGAAAAGACGTTTGACGTCATCGGTAAGCAAGAGAAACGAAGTCTCAGCAGCCCTGAGGGCCAGGGATGATGTTGTCTTGGCCCTAAGGGCCAGGGAGGATGTTATCTTACTCCTGAGGGCCATGAAGGATGTTGTCTTGTCCTTGAAGGTCAAGAATAGTGATGTCTTGAACCTGAGGGTCATCAATGATAATTCTTTGGCCCTTAGGTTCAAGACTGATGATGTCTAAGACCTTAGGGTCGTCCCTTAACCAATTTCATATCCCATTTTCTGATGTCTGTTACCCAATTTAGGCAGTATTTTCCGTTCACGTCATCTTTTAATCCATTTCATAGGTCATTTCATAATTTCTGTGTTTCTATCATCTTTCTGTTCATAGATATGTTTATATATCTATCTAAACAGATATATACAAAGAAACACTTAGATATGTATGCTCGTCTTATGCATAAATACATAGTTATATGACCACACAGAAATACATATACACAGCATATACAAAAACACAGAAATACATACATATACGTACATTCGCCAACACATAGGGAAATACACATTCCTAAACTTATATACAGTTACACACATGGATACATATATATATGCTTTCCTATGTATATAGATGTATACGTGTGAATGTGTATGTACTGTAAATGCTTCGTAGCATGGATCTTGCACGTGTGTGTGTGTGTGTGTGTGTGTGTGTGTGTGTGTGTGTGTGTATGGGTTTATACACATTCATTTGTACAATCTATATAATCAAAAATATATCCTCCGTGTAAAATGATACCTAAAGGTAATTTGTCTCTGGCTCACAGTGGTACGACCTCTGGGTATGATAGAAAAGTCTTTGACCTGGCCCTCAAGGGTCAAGTCATCATACCCAATGATCATACCGTCGGGCTGAAGGGTCATACTGCCGTTCTCAGGGGTCGTACACCGTCTTGCTCAAAGATCGATCCGTCGTTCTAAAAGTTCGTGCTGTCGTGTTCAAGGAGACTACACACTACGAACAAATGAACCACTTAACGTCTCTATCAAACACATACTAAACACTTCAATAAATTCCACTTTACTTCCTTTACCACACACACACACACACACACACACATACACACACAAACACACTTTTACACTCACAACAACAGTCTTCATACTACGCAAAGTCTGTGAGATACGAACTCACATATCGATCCATCCACAGTGGAACAACGACCATACCAGCAATTATGAAGATTTTCTAACTATCATTCGTAACTAAAGCATTTCGTCACTTGTGTCCAGATGCAGTTAAGAGATGCCCTACACAGCTCTTATACTTTATCGGGACGTTATCACAGATCCACTAGTGCTGTTATCTGTTAATTAGAGATTGATTAACCAACCCATCTTTAGCCTTGGTAATTGATTACTCCCTTCTTTAGCTGTGGTAAATGATTACCCCATTCGTTAGCCTGTGGTAACTGACAACCCCCTTCGCTACTTGCAATAATAAGTACCCTCTCTCGTTAGCTGTAATATGTGACTACTCCATCATTAGCTGTGGTGATTATCTACCTGTCTTTAGCTGTGGTAACTGATGATCCCGTCGTTAGCTGTGGCAATTTTATCTCTTCATTAGCTATTGGTCACTGCTTACCTCCTCGTTAGCTGTGTTTATCAATAATTAACCATCCCATCTTTACATGATGATTAGGTATTTACCTCGTTACCTGTGATGATTAACCATCAACTTCGTTATATGAGGTAACTAACCATCTCACCTCGTTAGTAACCATCACTTGGTTAGCTGTGGTAAATGGCCATCCACCTCATCATCTGGGGTAATCAAACCATCCCTTCCTTACGTAAGGTAACTAAAGAAACTTGTTCACCATCCTGGCAAAAGCCAGAGTTAACTATAGCAATCAGAGCCTTTCCATAAATGTAGGAACAGCAACCATAATCCAGAACTGCCATACTTACTATGACAATACCATAATGGTAGCGAAAAATAGGGCAATGACTTATCCTACCACCTCTCTCTCTCTCTCTCTCTCTCTCTCTCTCTCTCTTCCTCGTGAGGAAACCTTCAAGAAATCCCCCCTCCCTTCCCCTCCCACTTTCAATTGCTTGGAAATCCTCCCGCGTCCCTTAACCGGCCGGTTCTGGTCCGGTCTGCCTGGCAGTGGCTATCGGATACCAGAAGCACTTACTGAGCACCAAACACTGAAGGTAATGGATGGAAAGTGTAGCCTGCAGACCCTATTCAACCTTCAAGGGCCCTCTCGTTGCCTTAAATGTCTTCTTCATTTCTCGTTTCTCAGATTCGCTTTCAGTAATTACCCCGCGGGGTCGATAATTTCTGCACCTTAATGTACACTTTTCCTAAAGGATCTGTTGTAGAATTGGTTGTATCTAATTATCTTTTTAGAGTTAATAGCCTTCGTTTGCGATTATAGTGTGGACTGACCAGTAGGGTTGAAAATCTTCCTGGTTTTAAGTTAATTTACGCTTCTGAGAGTGTAGCTTCTCCCGCCAGTATTTCGAGGCGTTCATACAGAGCCAAACTTGAGGCTTTCCTATGTGTAACTTAATATGTAAGTGCACCAAAGTAATTATGTATGTTCATATACACCGTCTATATAACTGGACTCCGGAGAAAAGTCATACCTTTGGCAAGGCTGTCCCATCGAAAACAATCACATCGAAAAACCTCTCACGCGAAAGAGTCCATCATTACCCTGCAACCACATGTAGCGCAGCTCTGGAGCTGCAGGAACTCCTGGAAAAGGGATCCTAAAATATATCTATATCTATATCTATATATATATATATATATATATATATATATATATATATATATATATATATATGTGTGTGTGTGTGTGTGTGTGTGTGTGTGTGTGTGTGTGTCGAGGAAAAAATAAACAGATAATTCATAAGAAAAGATAAAGAAATAGAAAGAAGAGAATAGAATGAAAAATAAGACTATAAACATATGTGTTTTGTGATTACTTTCAGTTCATTTGTTAGTCTTTCAATCTCCTCGAGTGGATTTTACCATAAATCATTAAGATTTTGATTAGCTTACTTAGTCAGAGACGTATTTAATTCCAGAATAATTGGTTCTGTGTCCGATGCAACACATCTCATTACAGACCTCACTAGTGAGTAAGTGAAGGTGTCGCATTTCTTCAAGAACACAGTGAAGAGGTTGTTTAATTCTGACATGATTTACAAATACGTTTGTTTACATATGAGTAAATGATTTACAAGTTTATATACTCGTGTGGTTATAGTAAATGATGTCTCCAATGTTCCCAAGTATGTGTGTGTGTGTGTGTGTGTGTGTGTGTGTGTGTGTGTGTGTGTGTAGTATGTATCAGTGTTCCACCTTTACCACAAGGACAACACAACATACAACCACAATCTACACAACACCACAATCTAATCAGTTGTCTGGACTCTAACTTCTTGACCAATCAAGTGACTATGGTTCTGATTAAACCCATGGGACTTGTTTCCAGCAGTATGCCAAGACATGACCCAGCCATGACCTCAGATAACCTCGTCATGGACCATCAGATCTTCTGTTACCTGTCTTCACCCTGTTATCTCGTATACCGTTGTGCTCAAGGGTCGTTCCGTTGTGCTCAAGGGTTTTCTGCTGTCCATGTGTCTTCCGCTATCCACACATTTTCCGGTATCCATGTGTCTCCAGCTATCTCCGTGTCTCCCGGAAGCCACATGTCCTCCGCTATCTACACGTGTCTCCCGCTATCTACACGTGTCTCCCGCTATACACGTGTCCCCCGCTATCTACACGTGTCTCCCGCTATCTACACGTGTCTCCCGCTATCTACACGTGTCTCCCGCTATCCACGTGTCTCCCACTAGCTACGTGATTCGAAGACTATTTCCCGATACGATCATGTTGACAAAACCCCCAAGTCTTATGTACCAAAAGCTCTCTCCCCGAAGGCTTGGGCATCCTGAGGAAAAGATTACAGACTTATGGCGGATAGAAATCTGAATGAATAGCGTGTTGTGGTAAGTTGGCCAGATGGAACTGGCTCGGATCCGGGGAAAGGGATATGTGCGATACATCTGAGTCAAAATCTCTCCACGTTCTATGATATAGCCGCTACAAGATGTATAGGGAAAATCTGTCTCCGACGCGTTGTTGGATATGGTTCCCATGCCTACGAAGATGTAGTGTACAATACCCATCATTCATGTGTTTCGTACAGAACCCCTTTACAAACTTATGTTTAAGCAGGTAGATATTTCTAATGTCTTTCTTAGTTAAATACACCTTATAAGCTTTACGGAAAACTTGGAAAAGGAATGCGATGCAATTCTAACAGCAACAGGCCGCTGGGTGCTTTCGAAGCTGTTTTGTGATCGTGGAAGAGATCTGAAACACGTAGCTCAGTATGGTGAGAGGAGGCAAGCTAACAGGAGACATAAAGGCAAATATTATAAACTTTATAAGTAACTTGTGAGGTACAAATAATGTCAGTCGTGTCTTGAAGCCAATGTAAATTAGTAAATCAATCAGTAAACAATCCTGTTGACGAAGAAGTATTTTGCCTCGTTCGAGATAAAACGTTTGCCCAGTTACTACAAGTGAAATTAAACAAATCTATTCCCTAGCAGATACATAGCCTTTGATTATTCTGAATACCTGCATCAAATCACCTTTCAACTCGTATCTTATCTTAAAGTGACAAGCTTAAGTCATCGAGAAAGTTGTCATATGATTTACGTATAAATCTCTGTTGCCTTTAACATAACTAAAATTCTTCATGATTTGTTTGGCAGGTTCATCTACTTTCTTTGTAACTTAACATCTTGGGCAAGACAGTACAACCCTGCGCACGACGTTACAATCTTTGAGCAAAACAGTATAACCTCTGAGCACGATCGTGCAATCCTTTGAGCACGACAGTATAAACTCTGAGAACGACAGTATGACCTTTGAGGACGATGGTGCAAACAATGAGCACGACGGTACAAACACTGAGCACGACGGTGTAAACAATGAGCACGACAGTGCAAAAATGAGCACGACGGTACAAACACTGAGCACGACGGTGCAAACAATGAGTGCGACGGTGCAAACAATGAGCACGACGGTACAAACACTGAGCACGACGGTGCAAACAATGAGTGCGACGGTGCAAACAATGAGCACGACGGTACAAACACTGAGCACGACGGTGCAAACAATGAGCACGACGGTGCAAACAATGAGCACGACGGTGCAAACAATGAGCACGACGGTACAAACACTGAGCACGACGGTGCAAACAATGAGCACGACGGTGCAAACAATGAGCACGACGGTACAAACACTGAGCACGACGGTGCAAACAATGAGCACGACGGTACAATGAGCGCGACGGTGCAAACCTTGAGAACGAAGGTACAACCCTTGAAAGCTATGATACGACCTTTGGGTATAATGACCTGGTCTTTGACCAGAGCCATAAAGGGATCAAGCCAAAGAACAGGCCATTGTACCCATGAGTCGTACCGTCGTGTTTCAGGGTCACACCGCATTGTTCACTTGTTTAAATCTATCATATTAACCCGACCTCGTTCATTTTGGGTCTTACAGCATTACCTGGTCGTAAAATATGTTTACTACATGTATTGTAACCATTCTTCCCATTAACTATGAACATTTGAACAGCCACTTAGAACAAACAGAGAACAACCTACTTTTCTGACACTTCTATGCGCACTTAACACTTGCTTTGGAATTAGCTGTCTTTCACATCACTATTTGCCCCAGATCGCTTCATAGAGCACCTACTTTCACCACAAATCACTGTGCACTTAGTACTTGCTTTAGAATAAGGTAACTATTATTTTCTTTTTAGTCGAGGGGGAGGATGAACAGCTGGTTGAACTGCGGACGGAGTGCCGCGACTGGGATTCTAACCCACGGTATCTCGACCCCATGCACGGATCGTGCATGCGTCATCTCCACCCCCACGTCACTTTATACAGAGCACTTGCCTTAGAAATGAATCACACCTTCATGAAGCTAATTCACCAAAGCACCGCTGTCGTTAATCCAGCACCGTTTCTCTCCCTCCTCCTCACCTTACTACCGGCAGAGATCACCACCACCACCACCACAACCACAACTACCACCACTACCACCACTACTACCACCACCACCGCACCTTCACAGCTGCTTCCCCCAAAGGCTTCCTTCACCCACCGGCCAGCCATCCACCGCTACTCCACACAGCCGCCTTTCTTCCCCTGGTGGACTACTTCGGGTGAGTGGATGTGTCCCTTAATGGAATATTTTAGGTATGTTCCTTTATGGAATATCTTAGTTATGTCCCTCAATGGAGTATTTCAGGCATGTACATGTCCCTTAGGGGAATACTTTAGATATGTCCCTTAACAAAGTATTACAGCAAAGTAGATGCCCCTTAGTATAGTATTTTAGGTATATACCTCAACGAAGTATTTTAGGTAGATCCATTAATGGACTGTTTTACACATGTGGATGTCCCTTAGTGGAACAATTTAAGTATGTCCCTTTAATGAAGTATTTCAGGTAAGTAGATGTCCCTTAAATCTGCGCGTAAAGATATCCCTAAATGTTATCGTAAGTATGTAGATGTCCCTGAATGGAGAATTTTAAGTATGTCCCTTAATGAAGTATTTTGGAAGGTGGATGTCCCTTTGTGGCGTACGTTAGGTGAGCGGAAATTACAAAACGAAATTATTTTGGGTAAGTGGAAGTCTTTTAAAGAATATTTTTCCACGAGTCGATGTCCCGCATTGGAAATTTTAGGTAAGTGAATACCTCTTAATGGAAATTGTTTTTGGGTGAGTTTCTCTTTAGGTGGATTTATCTTGTAGGTTTGTGCGCGTCATTTTAGGGAGTGTTTTGGGAGACGATTTAGTTTCTTGAAGTATTCTATTTTCTAAGGTTTCCCAGATTAGTTAGTGTGAAAGAATGAACAACAACTCACTTTCTGTATGTTTATGATTAATAAAAAAAAATGGTATAATTATATGCTGAATAGTAGAATCTTAATAACTGTTATACCGAAGTGTATATCGTTTTAATGTATATATATACATATTAACAGAAAAGGAACCAACGTGTTCTTAACGCTAAGTTTGATTCTATATTCATTACCAAGTGAATTAAACACTTAACAACTATTTGTCCATTTAATTTGGTAATTTGTGCTCAAAATATTTGAAGGATTATGGGGAATATGTGACAAGAGTGTTTAATATTCTGTATATTGGCTACTGTCTCGACAATATACTGAGGGTTACATCTCTTAAACGAGTATCTATATGCAAATGAAGACTGCAGGCAGTCGACAGTTCACTTACTGGATCTGAGCCATTTTTTTACAATACGCTGTTCATCTTAAATACTAATACCCTGCATGAAATTCAACGATGAAACTCTCATATAAATCTAAGGGCATATAGATATGCGTCAACGGGACAAATAATTTTGGATAGTAATTATCTACATGAGTCTTAACGAATTTGTTCTGGGAGAAGTGAGAGTTGTGGAGAGTTTCAAAGACTTTGGAGACAGCAGAGGCGAGAGCAACGGGACCATAGTTTCAACGGTTAGAACGGTCTTCTTTCTCTAGGGATGGACTGCACCAAGGAATACTTCTAACTTGGAGGAAAATGTTTTGGTCTTGACACAGTCAAGATACAGGCAGGCAAGGATTGTGAGTAGTTCAGAGTCGTACTCCCTTATGACTCGGGGAGATATGCCATCTGGGCTATACACCATGTCCACTTGGAGCTGAGAAATACCCCGAGTGAGGAGTATATAGAAGATGGCATAGATTCAGTGGGAAGACAATGGGGAGCGCGGGAGTCGATGTAGAGCCATCCAGTGTTGAATGAAAGGAGAGTATCGTACCAAAAAGATTGGCTCTATCACCTGGAGAGTTGTCTATAAACTTATAAGGTCGGGAGAAAGGGTTGAATTACAGAAGTTACTGGGGGTACTTTTAGTTAAAAAGAGATTCATCTGAGTTGGAAGTCTGATATAAAGGAATACCCCATGTATGAGGGTGTGCTTGATTTTACGAAGAGCAGTGCAGTGATCACGCGGTTATTATATTTACTGTAATAACAATAATTAGTATTATAGTTGTTTTTATCATTATTATTACATGAATTTGATGTAATGATAATGCAATTCAAGTCCCCCCCCCCCCTCATTTACCCCAAGCACCAGTTGCTATAAGAGCCGAAATCAGCCCAGCGCTGATGGGCGTTGCCAGCTACCCCCAACCGCGCCCATTATCCCTTATAATTAACGAGGTGCCTGCCCGGTTTCCCTTGAGATATCGACTGCCTCGATGCGAACGAATAGAAAAAAAATATAAAAAAAAAAGCTGTGAAGTCAAGACGATAAGGTCCATTCCCGTGACCTGAGGAAAGGAGAATTTCGACCTCGTTTGTCGAAGTGGTTGCCCGTGATAGGAAAGACAGATTCAATATTTGAAGGTTCGGGTGTTGGTCGTGGTGGGGAAGGGGGAAGGTGGGGGGGGGGGGGGGTGAAGAAGGAAGGATGTCTAGGGAGAAAGGGAGGGAGACAAACCGGGGGAAGAAGAGGATGAGGAAAAGAAGAAAAATAGCAAAAATGAATGAGACGAAAGTCTAAATCATGAGAGAAAAGGTTATGGAAAGGGGATGAAGTATGAAGGAGGACTGATGATTAAACGACCTGGAGGGAGACGGTAAGGAGGGGAGACGGGATGAGGACGGGAGATGGAGACAGGGAGCGTTGTACGAAGAGGGTGAAGATGTCATTTGCATATTGACGAATCTATGAGATTCTAATTAATGCTTGATAACACGAGGTTGCTTTCGCTCGATGAGTCGACAGAGCCTCGCCCTTAAAGTAGTAGACCTTAGCCTCCAAAGAGATAGAGCCTAATCCTCCAAGGAGTTAGATCTTCAACCCTCCAAGTAGCAGACCTAAGCCTCCAGTGAAGTAGAACCTAATCCTCCAAGGAGGTAAATCTTCAACCCTCCAAGTGAGGTAGAACGTAGTCCCCCATAGAGTGAGATCCTAAACCCTCCAGGTAGCAGAAATAAACCTCCAAAGAAGTAGAACACAGAACTCCATGAAGGTGGATCTTAAATCCTCCAAGTACGCAGAGTCTAGCCTTCACAGCAGGCCGACGTTAATCCTCCAAAATGGCCTAAGCTAGCCCTCCAAGGAGATCGACCTTCACCCTCGAAGGAACCAAACTCTGGCAGTTCTCGCCCCATAAGGAAGGAGACACCTAGCCCTCCAAGGAGGGCCAACCTTATCCCTCCAAAAAGTCAAAACCTACTGCTTCAAGGAAAAAGAGTTTGTGTTCTAGAGAGAGAGAGAGAGAGAGAGAGAGAGAGAGAGAGAGAGAGAGAGAGAGAGAGAGAGAGAGAGAGAGAGAGAGAGAAAGAGAAAGAGAAAGAGAAAGAGAAAGAGAAAGAGAGAAGAGAAAGAGAGAAGAGAGAGAGAGAGAGAGAGAGAGAGAGAGAGAGAGAGAGAGAGAGAGAGAGAGAGTAAATAAAAAATCGCATAATTTACGTATTCCTTTCAGTTACCACTTGCATAATTAACATTTCGTAATCTGGCACATGTAGTGCATTACGTATTATAAGAAGTGAACATTAAAAAGTCAGCGCAGTAGGAAGTATATTTAAGAATCTGGAAGCTTAAACAGATCTGCCACTGAGATCTGGCCTTAAGTATATTATGCTTAGGAAGGATCGATCAACTTATGCTCAGTGATGGTCTAATTATGCTTGTGTTCAAAGCCTCGATACAGAGGAGGAAATGATGCCAGTCTACTGCCCAAAGTATGCTCTTTGATATGCCAGAAAATGACAGACGTGTTGTCAAAAGGGTGCATGATTTTGGCCGACGTGTTATCAAAAGGGTGCATGACTTTGGTTGAAGCTTGCCTTCCTAATGATCACACTGTCTTCTTATTAGTTAAAGTATGCCCTGCTCATCCCTAACATATGCCTCTTCCGCTGACCAATATATACCTTGCACACAGACATAAACAAACCCTTCCACTCATCAAAGAAATGCCTTCACTAGTCATCAACGTATGCCTCCCTCAAGGCATAAGGACTGCGAATATCTCCTGACAATATCATACTCTCGATTCAGATATACCGTCTTAGTACACTTAGTATATCCAGACAATGCTTTCATAATATACATATCATGCCTCTCTGAATAAGTCATGCCAAGGAGCTGGCAAAGGTATGCTACCCTACTGTGTCTCACATGCCTCTCTTATGCACCCGTCCAGCCCGAGATGAATAATGCATTCAGCATTGCACATTGCGTTATGCTTTGGGAATTCCTATGAGAATCACCGATACAGCCAGCTCACCACAGACACAGTGTACATAACAATTTTCTCACATAGAACAAATAACAAGTACAGACACAATCAACAAGTTGCAATCTCAGTGAAGGTGGACAGACAAAGAAAAGCTTGTAAAAAGATAAATATGAGTAAAATAGAGAGAAATAGGCGAAAGTATAAAGTAATTTATATTTATAACAACTTCCCAGAAAGCAGTCCTGAAGAAACTACATAACACAGGAGAACATAAAGAACAATAAGAGGAGTTGATGAAGGAGGAGAGACATAGAAAGAACATTAATGAAAGCAAGAAAAAGTCGTAAGAGAAATGTTCTATGCCAACAGCGTAGGCAACGTGAACCAAATTCTTAAACTGCTCTCACACACCACATTAAACTGCCATCTACGATGTTATAAAAATTGAATTAACTCTCCTCCAACGATGGAAGCTGCCGTTAAACCTATAATGGCTAGTGAAATGGATCGTATATCACAAGTGTTGAATTACATTCTGTACAGAGTTTCGACCATCATGCAGAATTCATACGTATCAATTAGTGGTTAACGTTGTTGGCTATGAATTAACACACGGGCCAACCCACCGTTCGAATCCTGGACGCGGAAATCGGCCCACAGTTAACCCAGTTGTTCATCCTCTCGTTGGGGATGGTCGATAAAATGGGTACCTGGTTTAGGCTGATATATATATCTATCTATCTATATATATATATATATATATATATATATATATATATATATATATATATATATATATATATATATATATATATTTGAAAGGCTGTGTCATGGTGTATCAGGGAAGAAATATGTTACGGGCCTTGCCCCAACCTCCCCTGCAGTTGCCTTCAGAACATACTGGGTGCTCAAGGATGAAGTATGAACGTTGCACACTCAACAATACCTCGTGATGCAGCTCAACCAACCATATCAGCCTCAACAGAAGTGTAAGCTTGGACAGATGTGTGAGGGACCATGGACAGATGTGTGTGGGGGCCTAGATAGATGTAGGGGGTCTGGACAGATGTGTGTGTGTGGGGGGGGGGGGGCTAGATAGCTGTGTGTGTGGGACGTGGACAGACGCATATGTGTGTGTGTGGGGGGGGGGGGGTCTGGACAGATGTGTGGGGGGGCCTGGAGAGATGCGTGGAGGGGGCCTGGACAGATGTGTGTGTGAACCTGGAGAGATTTATATATCAATATGTGGGGGAGAGAGAGAGAGAGAGAGAGAGAGAGAGAGAGAGAGAGAGAGAGAGAGAGAGAGAGAGAGAGAGAGAGAGAGATGGATGGTATCGGGTTAATGGCTCTGTTCATGGTGCCTGACCAAGGAGAAACGTGGCACGTTTTTTTCGCTCTTAGACGTTTCCCATTTTTTGTTCAACGTGATGCCATTTAATCCTCTTAACTTTGACGTTCGGCCATTTTCCAGAAGCCTGATAATGAGTATCAAGTTTTATTTTTGTTTGTTTTAGCGTGGCTTCCTCACACACACACACACACACCACTCTCCTCGACACATCTCCCTCACTGCTTTCCTTTCCTTCTCCCACACTGTCTTACACCCCTTTCCCATCTCTCTCCCGCACCTCACTATCGCAGATCTCACCATTTCTCCTCTTCTTCTCCCTCCTGCAGCCATCGAGACCACGACCTCCGTCAGCCAGAACCGGTTCGTACAAGAAGAGGACCATCAGACGCGAGGACAGACGGCAACCAACGAACAACGCCACACGCCACTCACGTTCGGATCCTACTTCGGTGAGTTATCTCTCTCTCTCTCTCTCTCTCTCTCTCTCTCTCTCTCTCTCTCTCTCTCTCTCTCTCAGGGCCATCAGGGTAATTGTATCCTGGATACTCGGGGACTCCTCTATTTTTCCTCAGGGACTGGGTGGGATGGGTGGGTGGGTGTTAAGGATTAAGGATCCTGTAGCCAGGCGCTGTCTAGGATTTGGCAAAGCAATACGAGATTAGGTGGACCGTTTTAAGGAATCTTAGGAATGGGAATATTTTATCGGTTATTCCTGTTGTTATCAGTTTTCTCATCTTCTGTTCGTCTGAAGATACTCATGGATATTCACTATGATCCTTAGATGCTTTAGATATTCGTTTAAGTAATAAACGCATAGTATTGAAATGAATGCATAGTATTCGATAAACCATTTCAAAGATCATATTTCATCTTTTGTCTTGGTCTACTAATAATATTCATAAGTATTCACCATTATCATTATGTGCTTTATATACAAGTTTAATTTAGACATAGTTTAATACATGAATGTATAATATTCAATAAATCATTCAATAACTATTCCTATATTCTTTAGTCTTCAGATATCATTCATTATCATTTACTAGGATTATTACATATTTTAGATATTCATTTAATGATTGAATACAAGATATTGAATAGATGATTTCAAATAATACATTTTCTTCGAACATCTAGTAATATTTAGAGATATTCATCTTGAGATTCATTATATAGATAAATGTATGATATTCAATAGTTTTTTCTTTTTCCTATATTACATTTCCTTTGGCTAGTCATCTGATAATATTCTTAAATATTCGCTATGACCATAATAGGCTTTGATAATTGAATAAATAAATCATTTGCTCGTGCGTCTGGTTATTTGATATAATATTCGTGAATATTCTTTATGACCATTATTGATTTTGAATATTCACTCAATACATATATGCAAACCATTTGAAATATTCTCTCTTTCTCTTCGGTTTGCCAGTTAGATAGACAAATATTCACTCTGAATATCACTACCATTAGATATCCACTAGGTAGATAAATGAAGAATATCTGATGAATTGAGTTTTGTGATTAAAAAGAAATTTGACGGATAATGAAAAAATACTGACAGAACTGACCATTTTCTCCCTGACAGATCACCCCACGTCGGGAGCCACGTCCCTCTACACGTCGTATACGTCTTGGCTGCGTGGTGGACGTACGACGATGTACCTCAGCCTCGTCGTGTCTTCCCTCGTCGTACGAGTTGTCGTGGCGTCGTAGACGTTCTCCGGTGACGCAAAGGAGGAAGACAGACGATGAAGACCTGGAGAAGGATGTGGAGGAGAGAGATAATGTGAGAGATGGAGATGATGAGATGATGGCTGGGGATTCTATAGGGATGGAGACGAGGTTGTGTAGCGAAGGAGGGACATTCTAGTGATGGAGAGATTCTAGATGGGATGGAGAGATGATTCTGTAGTGACAGAAAGGTTCTAGATGGGATGGAGAGATGATTCTGTCGTGATGGAATGATTCAATAGGGATGGAGAAAAGATTCTGTTGAAATGGGAAAAGATTCTATAGTCATGAAGAGAATATTATATTGATGGGAAGATTCTATACGGATAAAGGAAAGATTCTGCAGTGATAGGTTCAATAGCGATGGAGAAAAGACATTATTGAAAAAGTTGACTGTCAAAGAAATGAAAAAAAGGATTTTGTGAAAAAAAAAAAATTACGATTCAATAAAAAACACAATATGTTTATAATGAAGTTAAAGTGTTAAGAAGAAACATGATTACATTGGAGCTCCAGAGGATTATCTTCCAGGGAAAAGGTCAGTGAATACGAACCGTGGTTAAAATAAGAAGAGGCGTGGTAGAGAACCAAGGTGAAAAACTGCGGCTGAAGTGTGGTGTAGGGAATATATATATATATATATATATATATATATATATATATATATATATATATATATATATATATATATCAGGGAACCTTTCGGCTGGAAAAATGAGAAGTGATAGAAGAAAACGGCGTTGGCAGGCAGTAGCTCACCCACTGAGCAAAGTTCAGTGGTAATCTTGGTCTTTTCTGCAGTGGGTCTCTCTCTCTCTCTCTCTCTCTCTCTCTCTCTCTCTCTCTCTCTCTCTCTCTCTCTCTCTCTGGTAAAGGAAGGGGCTCCGCCTTAAAGCCAAAGGAACGGCATCTCTAAACAAAACAAAGGACGCTGGAGAGACAATAAAAGGAAGCTATAAAGAGATTCAAGGGAGATTGCTTTAGCGGAGACTGAATAGGAGGGAGATTGAGAGACGCACCAGCGGAGATGGGAGGCTAAACGTATCTGAGGAGAGACTAGAGCAGGACCTGCTTACGAGGAATCATCATCGTAGGAAAATATAAATCTACGAAGAGAGTGAGTCGCGTGTGTTACGTATTATCAAGTGTTACGGAGAATTTGGGGTCGTTTGTGGACCAACAGCCAGCCGGCAGCTCACACGAGGATGAGGCTAGAACGAAATACAATGACATGAGTCTAGGGAGAGGAACCTGACAGCCACTGAAGTGCTGGTACACTGAGCAGCCGTCGTTAATCCTCACCGAGAGACAGACCCGCGGATGACATGAGAGAGATCTATAAGAGAGATTTGACGTCATAAGGTCAAGGATTCTGAACGAGGTGTCAACGGATGAGACAATTGACCCAATACTAATTTGCCGTTTTGGGGGCGGTCAAGGGAAGAATCACCAACACGTTCTTGTCAAAGGAAAAATACCGTCAAGATACCTAAGGCTGTCAAGAAGACAGACAAAAGAAACGTTTACGATAACCTGTCAAGAACTTCCATTGTGGGAGATCTCTGTCCGAATGCTAGCTCTCCTCGTGAGTTTGTCCACATCAGAACCTGTCAAGAACAAGTTCCGTCAAGTCAGGACGGTCAACCGTTGACAGGGAAGTACTCTAGCCCAAGATATTGCAATCCTGAACATATGATCTGGAAAATATTCCGTCAGAATATCCGAAAATGGCAGCATCGTGCTGGAACAGTTATGCCAAAAGCGTTATTCTGTTGATCTTTAAACCCGCTGACGGTGGCTCTTGTCCTACATGGTGTTGTTGAAGGGTTCCCGAACCTCTAGGAGTTTCTCAGCTCCGCAGCTGTGTCTCAGCTGCAACGTTGTGTCTCAGCAGCACAGTTGAGCCATTAGAGAAACAGCTATGGTGGTGGGAGGGATATGAACAGCTGCGTTGGTAACGCTAGGGTCCCAGGCCCGTATGGGCTGCCAGAAGCAGGAGAAGCATGGAGTCGGCAACACTGGTGTCACAGGTATACGATGTCATCGGCAACGCTGACGGTCTTAATGACCCAGGTTCACACGGGAGCCGGGTATTGGCAGGCCTCTTAGACACCCTCAACGATGCTGTACCCTTTTCCGTTCGCTGACGGTGTACAACCACGTCGAAGGCGATTTCTTCCCTATCCCAAGGAATATATATATATATATATATATATATATATATATATATATATATATATATATATATATATATATATATATATGATCTGAAAATTCAACATCTCAACAACGACCAAAAATAGTTCCATTGTCGACACCCACTTCTTTGCAACAGCTCTGGACCTGTTTCACTCTAACGACTTCAGAATCATCCATCAACCCTACGCAGAAACAAAAGGCCTCATCCTTGCCTCTCACTTTAAGAAACAATACTCGCAGATGACCCTCTCCTACCAATCATAACAAGATCTAATCATAATATGATGATCAAAAAGCTCTATACATCCTCTTTCACCCCCCCCTCCAGGCCAGTCTTAAGCTCTACTCCACCAAACATACACACTTCTCAGACTGCACTCTCTAGATACATACGAGTTACACTTTTCCATCTGCGTTCTGGATATCATCCATCTCCAACATTGCACAATCTTAAACACATCACTTAACGCATCACAATATCTATTATGTCCAAAATGCAATTTCCACGCAAAAGCTAGAAAGTAACCAATTATCCTGTGGTTAGCCCACAAACACATATCATCACATTTCCTCTCCCGTGGTTCCGCCTAGTGGACGTGGGTAGAATACGTATACCTCGGGGTGTTTGTGATTTATGTATATCCGCATACATACGTTATGTAAATCTGTGTATATACAGTTTACTAGAAACAAGACCAGTGTATCGTTATGGAGGTAATAATGCTCACAAATTTATATCAAAGTCGTTACGAAGCTCCTGTTTGTAAGCTTAAATGACAGGATGTTGGATTAATTGAATAATCACTAAAAGGAAGAAAAACTTGAAGAATCAAAACTGTGTTCCCCTGAGCAACTGTCTAATTTTGTGGTGTTTTCTATTTAATTCAACACTTTCGTCTTGTTATATATCTGCCACTATTTTCATCCTGAATTTAAACTTTGCATATCCAACCAAACTCTACGGTGTTTGTAAATCACAGTTCGATAATTTATTGTATTCCTTTACTAAAAGTGGCCAAAGGGATGCCATTCATCCGTGTCTCCTCCAGTCTACTAAATTCATCGTTCAATATGTTGTTTTAGGTAAGCGAGCGGCATGAGAAACACGAGAACAGAGATGTTATCGTGCGGCCGCCCGCGGTGTCACCACATTACGGCAGCCTCCACCCGGCAGTAAATCTGAGTCTGAACAGATAATAATCAATACTGACAATTATTGTGTCACATTAAATATACCCAAAGTCAGTTTCCTGACGAACAATCATGTAAAGCCTTTAAAAGTCGGCTAAATAAAGGTGATGCCATAATGCGGACAAACGTATTGCAAGCAAAGTTTCCAGTAGATTAAGTACATTAATTACGGGCCTGTGACCACTTAACACACCTTAGTTTAATCATATTATGTTCAGGCGATCCAGCCCAGTGAGCCGATGTTGAGAGGTGGGGGTTACAACTACGTGAGAGGAGCGATACTACGACATTTGTTCAGCTTTAACAGCAAGTTCAGAAACGAAATTTATGAACCTCTGTCTCCTCACAGAAATACGCTAGTACTTCTGCCGGATGTATGATCATTTGGGTTGTTCAGAACCTCTTCGCCATTGCCTGGCGTATAAGCGTTTGCTTTATTCTGAAAGTTACTCGGTCAAACGACATAACAAGATTTTATGTCGTCTTCGGGGTACGGTTTAATTAGCTGAATTATGTAATTGGGTATTAGCTGTTGCATGTAATTCTAGGTTATCTTGCACAATGGCAGGTGTTGGGAAATACTTAAGAGGTGAAATTAAAGCATACAAGAGTAGAAAGTCCTGTTACAACGATAAGTACCTCAATATCTAATCCTATAAGAATATCAACTGGTGGAGATCTTGAATATATCAATAGATCACTAATATTTATAACCGTTATCCCACAATTCTTAAGGCGAGGTTGGACCCAAAACCACGCTGGATGGCTGCCAGACGTATGACTACAATATCATTCCCTGACGAAAGTTGTGTTGCCGTGGGGAATATAAAATAGCGCTGCTGGTCAAACTAGGAACGTATGTTTAATGTATATTGCCGCCGGCAGTAAGACTGTTTGAAACTATGCTGCAATTCTGCTGGTAGTTTGAATTTTTTCTAAATTGCTAGCATTACTTCCGACCTCCTAAATTATTTCAGACTATCCTACAATTTTGCTGACCCCGCCCGCGTTCAATGCCGTCAACGGCGGGTACATGATTTCACGGAACTAAGATCATCTCTAACGTCTGGTTGAAGTAGTGTTAGATCATCCTAGAAGTGCTATGGTTGTTGGCTCATAAGAATTATACAGTATCTTGCTTCGCGTCGTCCAATCTTTTCAAGTTGTCCCATATACTTTTTACTGCCGTGCCCAACTGTCGTGGTACTCTGTGCTGCCTGCGTCATGATTTTAAGTTATATAGTGTTTTACCGGCCTTTTGGTCAATGTCTACATATCTTTCTTATCTTATCTTTCTATTGTACTATAAACAATTCTAATCTTACTGTATTATTATTACGACTCCTTGTGCATGGCGGAACGACCCTTGAGCACGTCGGTAAGACCCTTGAGCACGACGTTATGACCCATAAGCACGCTGGTACGACCCTTGCGCACGACGGTGCGATCCCTTGAGCACGATGGTACGACCCTTGAGCACGACGACATGACCCATAAGCACGATGGTACGACCCTTGAGCACGACGGTGCGACTCTTGAGCACGAAGGTACGATCCTTAAGTGTGATGGCTTAGCTTTTGACCTGAGGTCAGAACTATCGTACCCAAACGTCGTACCGTTGTGCTCAATGGTGGTTCCGTAGCTTGCCAGGGTCTTACTGTCGTGCTAAGGAGGTTAAAGCAACGTTAATAAGCTTAATTCAACAGGATCGCTGGGCACATACACGTCTCCTCTAACGCATATGGTTGGTTACTTTCTACTCTGATGTGATATCCATCTAACACACGCTACCTAGACATGCACACACACACACACACACACACACACACACACACACACAAACACACAAACAAACAAACACAAACACGAATTGAAATTTGGCAAATGGTCTGGAGTTTCTCTGATGGTTTAAGCTTCAGAGATAGTGAGCGGGAAGTCAGAACGAGCAATATTGAAAAATCTAATATGTACGGGTTACTGAGGCGTATGGAATTGAACATCTTGGCAAAGAAAAGATGACGAGATTTCGAAGTTTGCAGAACCGAGAGAGAGAGAGAGAGAAAGAAAAAAAAAAAGATGAGGATGGGGGAGTCATGTTGTTAGATGATGAGGTAATGAAAATGGAGTTCTTATAATACTTTGAGCACGACGAGCACGGCTCTTCAGCACGTAAGGTACGATCTTTGAGCACGGAGGTACAACCCTTGAGAACGTTGCTGCGATCCTTGAGCATGAAGGTACGACCTTTGAGCACGACGGGAAGACCCTTGAGCACGAAGATACGACCCTTGAGCACGAAGGTAAGGCCACGATGATATGACCTTTGAGTACGAAGTGACGACCCTTGCAACGATGGTGCGATCGGTGAACACGATGGGAAAGCGTTTCATCACAATGGAACGACCCTTGAGCACGACGCTATGACCCTTTACCATTCTAGCACGACCCTTGAGTATGATCATCCTGGCCTTATAACCTCCCTCCTTCAAGGCTTAGAACATACCCAAGAGTCGTACCTCTGCGCTCAAAGACTGCATGTACCGTCGTGCTCAGTGGTCATGCACCGTCGTCCTCAGGGGTCGTACTCCCACCGTGTTCCAGGGAGTCAATCCTCCACCGGCAGAAAGGATCACTCAAGATAGGGTGGAGAAAATGGCTTCCTAGTATCGTTGCCAAGTTAGTAATTTACGTCGCTATTAAGGGCCACCTCGGCAACACTCACAGAGCAACAGGTTTAATGGAAGATTCTTGTCCTACTTCACACAGCAGATGTTATCTTAGAGTTTATTCTTTCGTTATGTAAGAACTGAATCATAATGAATGATACGTAAAACGTACCCACAAGAAAAGTTTGATTTTTCTTTTAAAACTTGAGTAACGTGACTAGATTTGAGTCTATTCTTTTAAACCAATCAAAGACATTTCAAGACGAAGAGTTTCAATTTGTTGTTTATATAACTCAGATGGATTTGATTTCTTTAGCTTCTCATTAGTTATAATAATTATCATTTTTTTACGTATTCTCTCCATTTATTGACCAACGATTATCTTTATCTGTTCTTATCCTATCTGCTGCTGGAGTCAGGATAAGATGATACCTCAGGGACAACATATGGCATGATTCACTTTGCCAGCTGATGGCGTTCATGATCGAAAGATAATTGGAGGAAATAACAAAACTGTTTTGATTGGGAGGAAGGAGCCAGAGACTGAGAGATGCGGAGACGAGATCAATCCAGAATGTCTTAAACCTTTGTGTACGACCGTACGACCCTTAACGTTAGGCTGGGATACGACTCTTTGAGCACGAGGTTACGATCCTTAAGGGCTAAGGTATGACCAATGAAGTTACAACCCTCTGAGCACTAGGGTACGACCTTTAGATATAATGGCGTTACCTCTGACTCCGTTGTCAAACACCAGGTCAGAGGTCAGGTCATCATACCCAAGGGTCGTACCGTCGTGCTCAAAGGTCGTGCTGCCGTACTCAAGGCTTTTCTTTTTCCTAAAATAAGAGAGATGGATTGCGCTAAAGTCTTGAAGGAGCAAAATCCCAGATCATCTCCAGGATTTCCAACTTCTAAGTCACATAGATCCAAAATCTCTCCCAAACGAAGGTAAACTGGAACATATGCTTTGCGGACGATGGTAAACTAGAGGTAAAGTACTTTGCGGACGGAGGTAAAGTACAAGAATACTTCACGGACAAAGGTGAACTAGAAAGGATACTTTATTGACGAAGGTAAACTAGAAGAGAATTTTGCAAAAGGCAAAAACGAAAAAAATACTTTGTGAACAAAAGTAAACTAGAAATATACTTTGCGGACAAAGTTAAACTAGAAACGTACTTTTCAGACAATGGTACACTAGAAAAGTACTTTGTGGGTGAGATTTCGTAGTCTCGTAGTGTCTATACCACTGTACAAAGAAGCTTAATAAGTGATAAGAATATAAGGAAAACTGCTAAACATATCATTAATAGCGAGTTTTTATTGCTCGACAAAAAACCTGACGGACAACATGACTGTTCCTACCTGCACTGTGGCTGAGAGATTCACTTGAGGAGGCAGCAGTGATATTGTGACAGTGATTCTGCGAAAAAAGAAAAATATTTTGCAGTGATTTTGCAGAGAAGAAAAGATGTTAATGATGTTGTACCTGCAGTGAAGAACTAAAGTGTACGTGATCTCACTGCAGGAGAGACGTTAAGGAACGATAAAACTATAGTGAAATTGTAAACACTGATAAAAAGAGGTTGAAGTGAATTGTCACTGTATGAGACGTGCCCAACGATGAAACTGCAGTGAAATCGTATAAACACTAAATAAAAAAAGAAAGTACAGTGATTGTTCACGGGAGATTTCAGCGACATTGTGACAAATTTGAAAAAAAATAGATAACTGAAGTGAAATTTCACCACTGGAAAGAAACCTGGAACGACATGGAAAAGTGGAATATAGACTATTGGAACTCCTGTCGACATAATGACCATACCATCACCAGAAAGTTTAGCATAGCTGTCTAAAATGTGGTTAACAAGGGAACATGGTCACCTACTGTATGACTGGGATATGGTTGTCAAGGTAACACAGCCTCCTGGGATATGGTTGTCAAGGTAACACAGCCTTCTGGGATATGGTTGTCAAGGTAACACAGCCTTCTGGGATATGGTTGTCAAGGTAACATAGCCTTCTGGGATATGGTTGTCAAGGTAACACAGCCTTCTGGGATATGGTTGTCAAGGTAACACAGCCTTCTGGGATATGGTTGTCAAGGTAACATAGCCTTCTGGGATATGGTTGTCAAGGTAACATAGCCTCCTGGGATATGGTTGTCAAGGTAACATAGCCTCCTGGGATATGGTTGTCAAGGTAACATAGCCTTCTGGGATATGGTTGTCAAGGTAACATAGCCTCCTGGGATATGGTTGTCAAGGTAACATAGCCTTCTGGGATATGGTTGTCAAGGTAACATAGCCTCCTGGGATATGGTTGAAAAATTAGCATAGCTGTTGGGAATACGATTGATAAGGTAGCACAGCCATCTGGTACATGGTTGAATAGTTAGCACAGCTGTTTGAAATATGGTTGACAACTGAGCACATCTCTCTGGAATATGGCTGACAACTTGCCATATCTATTTAGAATATGGCTGACAACTTGCCATATCTATTTAGAATATGGCTGACAACTTAACACATCTATCTAGAATATGGTTAACTTACCACATCTATCCAAAATATGGTTGACAACTTACCACATCTATCTAGAATGTGGCTGACAAATTACCACATCTATCTAGAATATGGTAACAACTAACCACATCTTTCTAGAAAACGGTTGACAAGTTACCACATCTATCTAGAATATGGTTAACAACTGACCACATCTATATAGAATATGGTTAACAACTGACCACATCTATCTAGAATATGGTTAACAACTGACCACATCTATATAGAATATGGTTAACAACTGACCACATCTATATAGAATATGGTTAACAACTGACCACATCTATATAGAATATGGTTAACAACTGACCACATCTATATAGAATATGGTTAACAACTGACCACATCTATATAGAATATGGTTAACAACTGACCACATCTATATAGAATATGGTCAACAACTGACCACATCTATATAGAATATGGTTAACAACTGACCACATCTATCTAGAGTATGGTCAACAACTGACCACATCCACCCATGGGAAATACGGTTGACAGAATAACTTTGAATATGGACGACACATGATACAGCTGACAGACAGACTACACCCACGTGGACAGGATTGACAACACAGACACACTTCACCAACCCTCGGCTGGACAACATACCCACAACTCGCTTAGAATAGAATGACTAGCAGATATACGTTGCTTTCTAGGTAAAATAGTGACTAGAATTTGACGTAGAGTAATTCTAGATACCTCCAACATCTCGTCCAAGAGATATCTATGTAATATATGACTTGGAGGTGTGGAGAGAAATACGTTCCTTCATGTAGATTGAAAGCCAAAAAAAATTATAAATACATATATATACATAAACTGAATTACAATGTATGCTTTTTTGTCAATATATATATATATATATATATATATATATATATATATATATATATATATATATATATATATATATATATATATATATATATATATATATATATATATATATATATATATATATATATATATATATATATATATATATATATATATACACTGTATATATATGTGAAGTTCTTTTGTAAATACTTTCACTAAAAAGCTGTTGTATAAAGTTCCAATTTTCTCTGTATTACATACTAATCTACGCTAAAACTATATCAACAATGATTATAGATTAATGTTGTCGACATGGATCTGCTTGTGAGAACACACACACACACACACACACACACACACACACACTCACACACACACTAAGCTCGGTCTTATGAACGAAACATTTATAAGGTCGAAAACAAGTAATAATAATAAAGTGATAAAGAGAATAATGCGTTGGCCTGAAAAATAAGCTGTTGACTGTTACAGTTCAGTTTAGTGAAGGAGCTTATGTCAATCATAACCGCACAAGATTTAACATTCAATGCTAATTTGCATATATATATATATATATATATATATATATATATATATATATATATATATATATATATATATATATATGCAACGGAATACAATTAATGATTGAATATATCAACAGACGAATACAGAACAATAAATCTTTAATTAATCAACATGTCAATGCTAAGATTCTCGAATTCTAAGAGAAAATCATAATCTATTAAGGAGAAAATAGTAAGTAAAGTATTCTAGTAAAAAGTGTTGTTAGCTGTTCAGCTAACTGAGCAGCGAGAGACTTCTGGGTCAAATATTTACACAGTTGTGAGAAAGAGAAGTTCGTTTATACCTTTTTAATCATGGGAAGGCACAGATCATGGGCTGGAGACCCACAGTGGGATGGTAGGGAGCCTAATGGAATGGTTGAAAACACATGATAGGATGGTAGGCAGCCCTTGATGGGATGGCAAGAAAAACTCATAATGGAATGGTAGGGAATTCTTCAGTGGAATGGTAAGGAACCCTTAATGCAATGGTTAGCAAACCATGATGGAATGGTAGGGAACCCTTGATTGAATGGTAGTGAACCCATGACGGAATGGTAAGAAACCCATCAATGGAATGGGTGTATATTAGAGAGTATCGTATTAAATTACTCTCACCCAATCCTTGCTCAAAACAAAACGTTTCTGCCAATTCAATGAACTTTCTCAAGTCTCACAGATGATCATAGTATACACCACAGTTAACATAACACCTGCAGTATACCACAGCATACCTAAGTATACTAGTGAAATATCTGATGATCAAAAATACATATAGGTACAATTACAATGACACAACCAACCTACGAACACCAGGCATCGAACCCTGCGTCAGAAGAGCAGTTGTTACAACCTTGCCACTACAACCTTTCCACTTTAGCAGCCGGAAATAAACCCCAGTCTGCAGCCGACCGACGATTTTAGCGAACGTTGGCAACCTCAAGTCGTAAAGTCTATGATATGTGGCGCGTCAGAGAACATTTAACTCTATTCCTTCCACCCATAAGGACTGTATAACCGTGCGCTGCCGAACATAATCTCTCCCTCTCTCTCTCTCTCACTTGCAGATTCAGCATTTCAGAAGTAGACAACCCCTGGAGATCCACCATCATATGTACGTGTGTGTGTATATATGATGATGTTCATCTAGCAGAGAAAATTCCTAGATTTGCACTCATAGTTTAAACTGTATGTACAATGCACAATATTTTCTCTAATAAACATGATTGATGTAATGATGATGTGCTTTGTTTAATTTCACTTAACCTCCCACAACGTCTCGTACCATCAAATGGCTTATCGTATTCTCAAAGACATTTCAAACCATCCAAACAAGAAAAACTTTGTGCCAATCCTCCCTTATCACTTTGACCATATTGATCTCCCTCTTTCCCATACAATGCTATAAGTGCACTCCTCAACAGCTGCTGCTTCCCACAGTTTGCATGTAGAGATCAGCCAGACGAGGATTGACCGTTGTAATACCTTCCTCGTCCTATAACCTCTCTACCTTTGAAGAGTCAGTTCTACTAACAGCTGCAGAGCTCTGAACAATTCCAGTGTTCTTTTTCTTTAACTTTTGTTTTCATTCTCTAGTGATTACTTTGACTAAGGCATGTTTTGCCCGTGCTATGTCGGTCACTACAAAAAAATATAAAAAAGGAACTTGGGATTATGTGGACTAAATATTCGAGGAACTAAAAAAGCCATGCTTACAGTAAGCAAGCTAGCACAACACACACACACACACACACACACACGCAAGCTAAACTAGCCACTTTAAAACCTTAACCATTAAGATAAACGCTCGAAAAACAAACGTTTTTTTTTTTATTAACCAACAACAAACGATTAACTAGTGTGCATGCACTCAGACGAACGACCACAACACCTACAACTACAGAAATCAATGAACCAAAATGAATCAATCTTGTATATTTCACACAACAGTACCTTTGCTTTGGTTTATGACATAATCATCTGTTCTATCCAAAAGATTGGTTTACAGGTGGCAAGCTATAGTTCCTCTTTGCAAACAATATACCAACTGAATGACATGTTCATCCGACAAGGTGGATCCTATGAATCAAATAGACTCCATAAGAGAATCCTGAGAGACTGTCAGTATAACAGTAGAACGGATATGATCCTATACAGGATGTCAGTAGACGTATCCTGAAGGATTATGGATGTTAACACGTGAACTCCTTCAACATAATGAGGATGACATTCAGTCATTATAATATCATCATTATGACTATCATCAAACCCCAGGAATCCCCTCAACTCCTTCAGGAACTCCTGCAGCTCTAAGGCTGCGCTACACTCAGCAGCAGGGAAAGGAAGGACTTCCTTTTGTTAGTGAGAATTTCTAAGACGAGGTTGTACTTCGATGATGCAACCTCGCCGCAGGTGACTTTACATTGACGCTTGACAATGTACCAATGTACTGAAGTACATCTGCCGATGTGCTATGATGTATTGTAGGGTACAATGACATTTTAAAACCCCAGGTATCAGTTCTCTGTCTAATCAGAACCTATCATATATCAAGTCCTCAATTATACACTGGAGAAGGAAGGTAAACTTGGCGTAGAATTTGCGGAGAGTAAGAAAATGTTACTTTGAATACATGTCCTCAAGATCTATAATCAAATACATGGTCAATCTCAGAAGTTCATGAACTACCACTCAGAATCAGGTAAGGTCAGGTCAAGGGATGAAAACAGGTCGAACGTCAGACTTAATTAGTAATCAAATCGAATCCAAAATATAAAGAAAGAGGCAAGAAATAAACCTAATGTACGGATCGTGTCAGATCTTAAGATATTTACTGTGATAAAAAAAAAAAGGTCTAAGCTGGGCTTGGACTTAGTCTTAGCCAGTGTGTAGGTCAAGTTTGACCTGATATCAGGTCCACCTCAGGTTAAGGTCAAGGGGTTCTGATTCATTCTGGTCATTACTCTTCAATTACTTTCATGGTGCCCAAGAGGGGCTTACGCCTCACGTCTGTGGGGCTCAAATGAGTTTTAATTTCACGTCTGGGTCCAGTTCAATAAGACGCACTCTAGAGCTTAGTTGGAGTCCTGAGTGTTAGGGTTGAGTTCAGCGCATCACGGACTTCACGATGAAGATAAACGGGGCTCAGAATTTCACATAGTTGAACTTCAGAGAGGGGCGCAATCATCACAGAGGAGCTCAATACAAACAAGTCTCATCTTCGAGATCAATAGGGCTCAATAATATGGCGCTGGGGCGAGAGAGGACAAGGGCTCAACGAGGATTAAGACTTATTCGGACACTCAACAGATTTAGTCTTCTTTACGTCTGGACTCAAAAGAGCTCAAATGAAACGCGAGGATCTAACGAGGACCCCCACATCTCACACCGGAGCTTATAAAGGCTTGAGTATCATACAGGCGCTTAAAGGATCAAAGTTCTCACATTTGGGATTAAGAGATCTCAAAATCTACACCGGCGCTCACAAGAGGTCATATCATATTGGGCCACATATGAGTCCAACTCTCACATTATGAGTTCACTAAGACTCAACAGAATCACGTAGTCTGGTCTGCTTCAGCGGGACTTAAAATGTCCCACCTAAGCCACCCGGGCTCAACTCTTCTCCCAGGGCTCTGAGCCTCACCAAGGGCTTACAGTCTATCTTCTACTTAATATACGGCTCAAGGAATGAGGTCCGCGCTCAATAGGGCTCAAACTTCACAAAACCAGTGACCACTACATATCAAATATAAAACATCTCTTAAAAATTGTAATATATATATATATATATATATATATATATATATATATATATATATATATATATATATATATATATATATATATATATTCCCTGGGGATAGGGGAGAAAGAATACTTCCCACGTATTCCCTGCGTGTCGTAGAAGGCGACTAAAAGGGGAGGGAGCGGGGGGCTGGAAATCCTCCCCTCTCGTTTTTTTTTAATTTTCCAAAAGAAGGAACAGAGAATTGTGCCAGGTGAGGGTATTCCCTCAAAGGCCCAGTCCTCTGTTCTTAACGCTACCTCGCTAATGCGGGAAATGGCGAATAGTTTGAAAGAAAAAAAAAAGAATATATATATATATATATATATATATATATATATATATATATATATATATATATATATATATATATATATATATATATATAGATATATATTTATAAAAATATGTGTGTGTGTGAGTGTGTGTAAAGAAATTAAAGGCACCACTAAATTTCAACATAGGCCTTCATTTTCAAGCTCCCAGGTACACACAAGTTCAAGAAATCTTTCTCCTCTTTATATCCTAAGTTCATTTGGCTTCCCGTGTTTGATCTTGACGAGCAAACATGCGATCTTAATTGAACGCATAAACAAAGGGGACGGAAAATTACATATTGCTTCTCTCAGCTCCTAGGCAGCCTAGTTCAGCGGAGGCCGGGGTCAACACTGGCCGATCTGGGTCGACGACTCCACCCTAACTCTGCCTGGGTTCTCTACCCGACTAACGCTTAAGTTTCAACCAGCTTAAGTACGGGGGCACAGGTCTTAGCAGCGCGTTGCGGTGCTGACCGTACTGGAGTGAGCTTATGTATCTTCACACCAAGAGGATGGGTAAACGTAAATGTAATAAATAAATGAATCATTTCATCCTATTTTTTTGGTTGGTTTGATTCAACTGGTGCAGCGTGTGTCCAATATAATTTCTGACAATTTCTTGAATTGTTCTATAAGTAATTTTACTCTTACATTATTCAAATAACACTGACGTACTGCTGATGCTGAACATATGAAAGTTATTGATCTTCCTGTCACTGAATATAGGTGGAATATAAGAAAAGAATTGCTTACGGAAAGATACTTAAACTGTCTGAACATATATATGTGTATATGTGTGTGTGTGTGTGTGTGTGTGTGTGTGGAATTACACCCTTTACAATCGCCCTTCACAATACACTAATTATGGTACATTTATGGTACAATACAACCGAACGTAACACCACTGTACATCTGTGCTCCTCCAAACTCTCTAATCAAACTTGATAATCATTCTAATGAATATATGAATAATCAACCACACATCAACATATAAATAATCATCATTATTCATCACCAAGACTTGGAGGCAGTTGAGTTTTGAGTCAGAAATGAGAAGATTAATATATTGATTATATGGATGCGACAGATGATTATTCTGGTCTGTGGGAAGGAGGATATTTGTGACCAACTCGGGTTCATTGATCGATATCCAAAGGTCATCACCATGTACTATACTACAGTGATCTTCCTTTCCCCTTCTTCCTCATGCCTGTGTTTACCTCCCCAGCTTCCTCCCCTGACCTGCTCTGCTCCCCAGGATCGCCTCTCCCCATCAACTGCTACCCAGAGGTGTTTAGAGGTAATGGGAGTAACGGCCTCTTTGGTGGCAAGTTTAAGGCAAGGATTAGGGCAAGGAGGCGAGGGTAAGGCAAGGAGGAAAAGGGAAGTGAATGAGCGGTAGAGAAGAGGAGGAGGAGGAGGAACAAGAAGAAGAAAAAGAAGAAGAAGAAGAAGAAGAAGAAGAAGAAGAAGAAGAAGAAGAAGAAAAGAGAAGATGTATGAGGGAAACGAGCAAGGTAAGACTCTTGAAAGTAATACCGACGAGAATAAAAACTTGGAAAAAATTGAATAACAAGGACAGTGAAGTTTACCGGAAGTAAATTGGTCTACTGGAGGTATACTGGTAGAATGTGGGATAGGTGAGGAACTGAGAGAGAAAGAAAGAGTTAGTTAGATATAGATAGATAAACAGATAGATAGAGAGAGAGAGAGAGAGAGAGAGAGAGGGCGCAAACACTATAAACATTAATATAATCACGCTAAACTATAATCATATACATCAAACTAATAACACGAAATGAAAATTCATAAAGACACGTCATAACGCACAATAAACATTATAAAATCATACTAAACTACAATCACATACATCACAATAATGACATACAATAAGCATTCATAAATGTAAATCATAACACACAATACAACCAAAAAAATATTTAAACTATCTCTCCAACGCCATAAATAAAACTAGAACTTGTAAAAATCCTTCTTAAATTCACACAACCTTCCTTCAAAACTTAGGCCAATCATAGGTCGGGTAATTGGACGTAAGTGTTACTTAGGAAGTATACCTTACTAATTACCACAAAAAGTCACTAATTGCCTCAGGAACATAGTATAATGCTTGTCATTTTGTAATAAGTCGCGAGACAAAGGAACGCTCATGCAAAGACAGCGAATTATATATCTTTTTCATCAATTATCCAACAGCTAATATTACAGTTCATATCAAGTGACTCTAATCTGCAGTCAGGAGCTCTTACAATACTAAATGGACTGAAGATAAATTTAATACGAAGCATCATTTATAAACAAGGTATGACAGTATGGAAGAAGGAAAGAGTAATTAGAAATGAGACTTGCAGAGTATATAATGAATGATTCAGAACATGAATAGCGGCGTATGTAGAACAGAGAGAGAGAGAGAGAGAGAGAGAGAGAGAGAGAGAGAGAGAGAGAGAGAGAGAGAGAGAGAGAGAGAGAGAGAGAGAGAGAGACCTTCAAGGTGTATATTAAGACTACAAGTACAAGAGCGAGAGAGGAGAGTTCTTTAACAGACAAGCAGCGTACGGAACCACCAGACATAAACAACAGACGAGGCTGTATTTCACGACCATCATTTATACATTGTCTGTACGTGAAAATATAATGTGGCATCAGCGAACATTTGCGATTCTCGTCGTCCAAATGTGAGCTAGGAACGACCTCGTCCCCTATATTTCACCTAAATCATAAACTATTTTATCAAACAAGACGCCATTTTCTACATGGGATGTGCAATAGATATTTTCACAATACTGTTGACTGCTTTTACACCATGGACAAACAGTTTTCTACAATTAAAAATGTATACAGCGAACAAAATCCGTTCGCTCATATATCCATCGCTGTCAATTAACTGTCATTCACCGAAGGTTTAACCATTTCATTTGCATATCAATTTAAACTAAATGTCGATTTATCTACTTGGGTAACTTCTTGAGTACGACGGTACGGCCTTTGAGCACGGTGGTACGTCCCTTGAACATAGCAGTAAAACCCACAAGCACGACCCTTGAGCGAAACAGTAAAGCCACTAAGAACGGTACGACTCTTAAGCACGACGGTACGACCCTTGAGCACGGCAGTACGACCCTTAAATATGCACAACGGTGCGATCCATGAGCACAAAGGTACGACCTTTGAGCACAACGGTACGACCCTTGAACACAACGGTACGACCTTGAACACGACAGTGCGACCCATAAACACAACGGTACGACCCTTGAGCACGACGGTACGACCCATGAGCACAACGGTATGACCCTTGAGCACAACGGTACGAGCCTTGAGCACGACAGTACGACCCGTAAACAAAACGGCACGACCCAATAGCACAACCGTACGACCCTTGAGCACAACAGTACGAACCATGAGCACAACGGTACGACCATTGAGCACAACGGTACGACCCTTGGGCACAACGGTACGACCCATGAGCACAACGATACGAACCTTGGACAACGGTATGACCCTTGAGCACGACGGTACGACCCATGAGCACAACGGTACGACCCTTGAATACGACGGTACGCCCCTTGAGCAAAACAGTATAAACCATGAATATATTCAAAACTGGTCTTTTCTAACTCGCATATCGAACAATTATTCTGAAAATTACACTGAGAGTATATAGTAATGGAATCATAAGGGTCAGACTTCATCCAAATATTGCATGTGTGTGTGTGTGTGTGTGTGTGTGTGTGTGTGTGTGTGTGTGTTGTGTATGTGTGTGTGCGTGTGTATTGTGTGTGTGTGTGTGTGTGTGTGTGTGTGTGTGTGTGTGTGTGCGTGTGTGTGTGTGTGTGGGTGTGTGTGTGTGTGTGTATGTGTGTGTGTGTGTGTGTGCGTGTGTGTGTTACATCTGGACTCTACAATGAATGCAAATGCCAGCGGATTTCACAATAATCTGATAATGACACATGACTGGTAAATGAATAGCAATACATCATAACACTTAACCTTATTCAGTAATTCTATTCACTTGATTGTACAGAGGAACACTGAAAGCAATAATATTCTGACAAACAATTACAAGTTCTCGTTATAACATTTATTCATATCCAAAGATTTCTCATTTCCTCCTCAACTCTATTTTGCATGACTATAGGTTATATATATGAAGGAATAAACATGACAGTAAATTGATAAGAAATACATATAAGATGATTGCGACCTGGCTATAATGTGTGTGTGTGTGTGTGTGTGTGTGTGTGTGTGTGTGTGTGTGCTTGGAAAACATGCCCTTGCCTAAATCTGCTTGAAAAGCAAATCTCCACTTCCCTGTAATTACCGAATGCAGTGTTTTCGACAATTTAAATTTTTCGTGAAAATATGTAAGAAACACACACATATGCACGGAAGCACGCACAAGGGCATGGGAGACAAGGTAACACATTAAGGAGCATATGTGAAGAAAAATATTTCCGCATGCAATAGTGAAGAAATTTAAGGACACTTGTATTGAATGTGATTGGGCGTACCGATAAGAGGTTGGTAAGGATTAGCGAATCATATTAATGAAGGATTATATACCTTGGTGAATCACACGGATAGAGCAATGAGCCATGCTTGATACTGGCGAATCACTTGATGAATCAGTAAGTCACAATGAGGGGTTAGTGAGCAGATTGGCGATTCATATAAAATGATTAGTGCACAGATGGAAAATAAAATTCTGTTGAATTACATACAATAATTTGTAATTTGAAAGGGCGTTTGAAAAGTCCGGACTCACAGGAAAAATTCACCATGTATACCTTTTAGTTCAATAAACTTTCAACCTGCATTTTATAAATTAGCATTAGCATTTGAATACTGGAACGAACGGCAAAATGTTGAGCAGAAGCCTGGGAAGAAAGGGAGAGAAAAAGCGAGATTAGAGAGGCTACGTTACTGTACAGGGAGATAAAGAGTACGAAAGTGAAGGTGAGAGAGAAATAGAGACGATTAAAAAGGGTGGAAGGGAGGGTAGAGAGGAGAGCGGGAGCCTTGCTACTTACGTGTCAGCGTCGCCTCGCAGTCTGAATTGGCGGGAAGTCGGGTGCAAATTCTTTATCATTAAATCAGCCATATCGTCAAAATAAATGCTCTTTTGATAAATCTTTGTATGTTTTTTAGAATGTCAAAATGTTATATTGTCTATAGTTATACATAAAATTTTAATTCTCAACAAAAATTATGAATAATATTTGAATTTAGAACCGCTCTTAAAGATCAAGTCGGGAACGTTTGAACTAAGGAAAGTCTTCTGCAATTATTTGTTAGTATTCGTATATAGGAAGCGTATATTAACCGTTAATATCCTTTTAATAAATCATTACATATTTCTTAGAATACTATTATGTCATTCTGACTAGATTATTAATGTTTACCAGGAAATTGATAATTATTCCGTTGAGAACCGCCAGTACAATTTGGGCGGGGAAATCCAGAGGTAAGCGGTGAGTGGCGCGACAAGCCTGGACAGATTGGCAGCCGCTAGAACTCGTTGCTTAACTTCAACGTTTGCCACTTCGCTCTAGTTCTTTTTTATGGTGTGTTCGGTTCTATCAACTGTACATCTATTGGGACATGAGTGAGAAGCATTTCTATCCTACATCAAGTAGTATTGTAAGTTTATGGTTTAAATTTTTGGTGAGTGATAGTATGGCGGAATGGAAGCATTGTTTGATACGACGGTTCAGTAAATATCTTGGGAAAGTTAACGATCCTTATTGTAATTACTGAAAGCATTCTGTCAAAGCGTACATACAGTCCTATCATTACATTACAAAGCTATATATATATATATATATATATATATATATATATATATATATATATATATATATATATATATATTCTGTGTGTGTGTGTGTTGTATGCCTTATCTGTAGAAGCAAGTAAACACACACACATACATACACACCCATGAATCTCACGGACTGAGGTTAAAGTCCCGGAAAAGGTAGTAGGAGCACAGCCAATCCATCTGTTCATCCTCCACCAGGGGCTAGGCGATGAATAGGTATCTTGCTAAACTGGTGTTATCACAATCATTATTATCGTTGTTTCTGTTATTATTATCATTATTATTATTATTATTATTATTATTATTATTATCATTGTTATTATCATTATTACTATTATTATCATTATCATCATTATTATCATTACTACTACTACTACTATTTTAATAATGATAATTACTATCATATTATTATTATTATTATTATTATTATTATTATTATTATTATCATTATCATTAACATTATTATTATTATTATTACTGATGTTATAATTTTCATTATTACTGTTATTATTTTCATTACTACTGTGGTTTTGTTTGTTCACTATCATTAGTATCAATAGAAGGCATCTCTGTGGCACTTTAGATGTGTTTATCCTAAATGATGATAAGAATATCGTCCACTTGCCTGTCCTGTGTAGTCCCTTTTAGAATTCAACCACACCGTTTCTATAGGAAACTCCCCCCCCCCCCCTCTCTCTCTCTCTCCCTAAAAAGCGGTACCAGATATCTAAGTATCCGTTTCTTCCCACACCTGCCATATTACTGGCGTTTGTGTGATTAGTTCGTTAGTTTACGTGTTTATGTAGACGTCTCCCGACATCTCTCGGAAATGAATAAAATTTCTTGGCAATGAGGTTTCCCGGAGTTACTTGAGGAAATCACAACACAGGCAAGAACAGAATGCAAGAGCTTTGCAAAGCGATGGATGATTTTAAGAAAAGAATGAAAATATTTAAATTGGTTCTGGGAGTGGGGGGGGGGGGGTATGTATGGGGGAAGGGGAAGGAGGATACATGACTTTCTGATATACTGTCAAAGGTTTTGATTCTTTTCTGGAGGAATCGAACTCTTACCTCGCTGGTTCAAAAGCTCTATGTATAGAAAGTTTCAACTTGCCCTGTTGTTTTAAAGGTCTATACAATCAACTCTTGCCCCATTGGTTCAGTAGCTCTATATAGACACAGAGTACTAACTCTTGTCCTACTGGTTCATCTGTATATACTGAGAACCAACTCTCATTTGTTCAACACATCTGTATTGTGGCAACTTATTCTAACAGATGCCAGCGTTCTCTCGTCTGAATTATCGAAATTCACTTATTTTCACATTGAAAAAGTTTGCATAATCTTGATTGTTTATCATGGTTGTTTATTATTTTGAAGTTGGATTAAACCGTGTTAATGGCTTAGTGCACTTGATGTTACGTATAACTTCACAGATTGTTTTGGAGAGGAGCTTAAACCAAGTGAACATCCTGTTTTCTGATACCTTTATCAGCTATGAACCGAATATTTTATCTTCATTTCTTTAGTTTTCATTAAGAATTCACAGCTTTTAGCAATATTAATTCCACTATCGACTCTACCATCTATCCTCACTACTATCGTCATCACTATTGCCACATCAATCTCAAAGCCATCACTCAGCTATGACATATAGAAACGCCACCTGCATACCTCATCGTTCCTTTAAGAAATTAAGACGGATTAAACCTAATAGAACTAGGGGGGGGGGGGAACCCCAAGGTGTCTTCGTTGCCATGGTGATGCTCCTGGGGGTGGGGGGGGGGGATGTCGGTCGCTGGAATGTTCCACCCCTTCAGTTGTTTGTCACTCCCTATTGATTAAATTCCTTGTTTTCTCTTATTGAGGCTAATTGTTCCTGAAATATT
>NC_092259.1:3125634-3138134 GCF_036320965.1 Panulirus ornatus | reverse complement strand
CCTAATCCTATCAACAATGGTGTCCCCAAGGGTATTGTCTTAACGCCTACGTTCTCTCGTCTCTCCACAACCGATACTTCTTCACCCTTTCAACCGATTTCTATCCCATACCAACGATTCCACGATATATACTGTTTGTTTCTCCCCTCTTCCTATATAACCTGGCTATCCTCGCCAGGGTCAGAACTATAAACACTGGCCATGTTGCATCCTGATCTTCCTTCTGATATTCTTGAAGTGAATATCATTTTACTTTGCCAGACGACGTGGCTACAACTAATGGGGCATCATAACCCCCCCCCCTTTCCCTTGCCATGTCGGCAGCTATCAAAATGAAAAAAAAAAGAAGCAAGTGAAAAAAGATAAAAGCATTATCAAACTGAGCGAGGTGCCGCGGTAACAAACCAAGAGATACAGGGGCAAACAAATACACAAGAAATATTAAAAAAAAAAAAACAGACACAGGGGCCAACAAATACACAAGAGAAAAAAAAGACACTAGGAAAATAATATTGGGTGGCCAAGACGAACACTGCTGACGACACACACACTATATCGGCCTTGTGCTGGTTCTCGCCCTGACCCCCCCTCCACACCCTATACCCGACACCCCAGGAGGAACACCCCTCACAGACATCCCCCCCCCCCCCCCTAACATGAACCCCTCTCTCCCTTCCTCCCTTCCTCCCTCCCTTTCCACCTCCTCCCTCCCCCCACCCTGCCTCTTTTATTGCCAGGTTGTAGGACTCCCGTCGACGCCTCTGTCCTACCGGATGGATTTATTGGTTTGTGTGTGTGTGTGTGTATGTGTGTGTGTGTGTGAGGAATGTGTAGGGATTTACATTGTTGCACAGAATGTGGACTATCTTTTGGCGTGTGGAATGTTGGGATTTACCGCCGTGTGGGATGTGGAGATTGATTACTGAGTGGAATACTGGGATTTATTGCTACTGGTAATACTGGATTTTGCTGTTCCGTGGAATATTGGAATTTATTGCCGCGTGGTATGATGGGGATTTATTGCTGCGTGGTATGATGGGGATTTATTGCTGCGAGGTATGATGGGGGTTTATTGCCGCGTGGTATGATGGGATTTATTGCTCCGTGGTATGATGGGGATTTATTGCCGCGTGGTATGTTAGGATTTATTGCTGCGTGGTATGTTAGGATTTATTGCCGCGTGGTATGTTGGGGATTTATTGCCGCGTGGTATGTTGGGGATTTATTGCCGCGTGGTAAGCTGGGAATTTATTGCTGCGTGGTATGTTAGGATTTATTGCCGCGTGGTATGTTGGGAATTTATTGCTTCGTTATATGTTGGGATTTATTGTTGTGTTGTATGATGGGAATTTATTGCCGTGAGGTATGTTGGGGATTCGGTGCTGCGTAGTATGTTGGGGTAGCAGTACTGAAGATGGATAGATTTACGAGGGTCAAAAGCATAAACGCTTAATGGCTCGCAGTGTCTCATAAAAAGAAATTGGACTCCGGTATTGGGAAGCTGGTGTGTTCCAAATATCTAATGTGTTCTTAACTTTAATGTAAATTGCCTGTCTTTTTCGTATATATCATCACATATACAAATTCAGTTTAAACACACTCTCTCTCTCTCTCTCTCTCTCTCTCTCTCTCTCTCTCTCTCTCTCTCTTTAAACTGGTTACGGAGCATAGGCTAGGGTGTGTGTGTGTGTGTGTGCGCGTAGTACATATATGCACATGGTCAAGAGTGTAAAACTCTCAACCCGTATTGCACAAATGGTAATCGCCCACAAGAAGAGAGAGAGAGAGAGAGAGAGAGAGAGAGAGAGAGAGAGAGAGAGAGAGAGAGAGAGAGAGAGAGAGAGAGTGTCTCCGGATCAGTTGTCTAGATCGTTTGACAAACACGGTGAAGTGTTTTGTTGTGGTGCGGCGGGTAAGCACTTCTCTTTGACCTCTGACCTTGACTTCAGTTCTTTAGTCTCTGGCATGGCCTTTGACCCTGTATCTTATGAGGAAGCATATTCATATAGCAGATCTGTTTAACAATATATATATATATATATATATATATATATATATATATATATATATATATATATATATATATATATATATATATATATATATATATATATATATATAAGACAGGTTAAGCAAGATTCATTACTGTACACTGATGGGCAGAACTAACATTTTTGATGGGATGGGATAATTGACTTGATGGACTTCTAATCAGCGAAACCTACGGGATTAAGCAAATAGAGAGATGGCGATTTGATTATCTTCTTCAGTCACAGGTAATGACTATCACTGGCCCATATTCATATCCTTTTTTGCAAACAATATTTCATTTCGGGAGTATGGTCTTAGCGAGGATCATAGCATGGTGGATGTACGTTTGTCTGTCCGTCGACATATTTGTCACACCCATCGGAGCGGCGTGAGATTAGAGTCCATGGTACCCCTACCAAGATGAGGTTGGCACATACATGTAAGTAAGCACTTGAAGTCTAGTGTGTGTGTGTGTGTCTTTTACCCTCCCTGTGGCCGAGGCAGTCAGACGCCCTTACCCAGGGTTCGAATCCCTCTGTTGGTGTATGTACATTTGGAGCAATATGTCGTGCAACGAGCCTTAAAGACATTGATGTGGTAGCAGTTATGAATGGTAAAATAAGACATTATAGTTTAAGTATATTTTCATCCGGATATCTCGCGAACGTAATCGGTTGTGCAACCGAGGCAATATGTCTCTTGTCGTCCAGTTGAATGGCCCACACTTCAGCAGCAACCTTGCACCTCCGCGATCGCCTGCTTCATCGTATGTTTCCCGCCATACCAGTGATGCGTCGCTGTACAACTGCTCTGTGGTACTTGCTCCAGCAACCCCGAAAGCCGCAGCCTTCTCGCTCGCCGAGCATTTTGTGAGCCGTGGGTTTTGGTCGCTGGGACGACGACGTCGACGACGAGAACAACGACGACCCCTCCTGCGGTGTTGTGTGCCGCCGCTCGTCTTTCCCACACGACAAAAAAAAAATGAGAACTTGAGGTTCTCTCTTTCACCGCCGATCGGTGGTTTGGCGATGTGGAAAGCACCGCAGGCGTCCAGCCCTTCCTGCTTTACGTTCTCTTATTTCAACTGGAAGAATGCGAAGTCCTGGCTCACAGGTTCCGAGGATGGGCTGTTGTCAGACGCCGTGCCAGCTTTGGTCTCGTTGTGCCTGGATGCCACTGTCAGGATGGACGTGGGGACAATAACACACTGTGGCTTTGTGACGCTCCTTCTGAAGGATGCTGGCCGAGCCTGATCGCCTGTAGGAGTCCATAAAACCCTCACCTTCTTTATTCTTTTTTTCTTTTTACTTATGATTTCTATACGGCTGTCGACCAACAGAAAATGAAAAAAAAAGAAATGACACCTGACGTTTTCCATCTGGAGAGAGAGAGAGAGAGAGAGAGAGAGAGAGAGTGAGGGGGGGACCTAAGAATTAATATAATCAAAGTGACATAGGACTAAAATGCGATATGTTGTTTATAATTTGAATCACTTTTCCTCATATCTTTTTTGTCGCGTCATAAAAAAAAGCAAAAGAAAAAAATTTTACCATTTTTGTTTGCAAATATGTTGCTAACACAGCATCCCTGAAGGCGGGCGCGGTGAAGAACTCTTCGCAAACTTAGGTACATCAAACCTCAATCTAACTTGGTTAAGCCTCAGTGATAAAAACCTTGAGAAAACACAATTGCCTCAGGTGAACACAGAGCCTCATGCTCCCACAATACATAAAAATATGTTTTCACGATAATTCCATAACTGTTGTTTGATGCTGGTTGTTAGAGATCGTACCTCATGATATGTGCACTCCTCACGTATCTTGAGGGTTCCGGAGCACAGAAGAATCTTACTGCCTCATTGTAGACATCTTGCTCCCTGAGAATCAGTTCCTTAACCACCAAAAGTGCTAAGACCCTTAGTGATAGAAATACCACTCTAGGTAATTGATATTGTCAAATTAGTATTGTATATTAAGCGGTAATTGTACTACTTAGTAATTGATTACTCTGTGTGGTCGCTAATTACAGGGTCACTATAGTACTCATTCAGAATTTTGACCTTTGACCGTCAGTTTACCGACATTTACGAGTATATGTCGTTGGTTTTTGATCTTATCAAAAATTATATCATATTTATATATTCGTTTTGGGTGTATGAATTTTCTCAAGATTTTTGGAGAACTGCTTTGTGTGTGTGTGTGTGTGTGTGTGTGTGTGTGTGTGTGTGTGTGTGTGTGTGTGTGTGTGTGTGTGTGTGTGTGTGTGTGTGTGTGTGTGTGTGTGTGTGTGTATACATTACACCCCATTCAGTTATTTTATTCCTTCTCCCCATTTTTCTTTATTTCTTTGTCCCATTTATCCCTCATTCTTATTTACATTAACTTCATCTCTCCATTCTCTTTGTTTGCCTTTCACACAGTTTCTCTTTCTCTCTCTCCCCCTCCATTCCCCCCCCCCCCTCTCTCTCTCCTTACCCGCATCGAAAGCTGCAATCAGGTAATGAGTTTTACCCAAACGTCAGGTTCCTTATCTTTGAATGATTATAAAATGATTATAAAGTTATCTATCCTTTGTTTAGCGTTAGTCAGTCTTTTTCTCCTGTCTCCATCTATATAGGTATGCCAGAGGGAGAGATTGGTGGGATGGAGGGGAGCCATCTGCTGTACTATCATCTCTCCATCTATATTGATTAAGACATTAGGATACCATTACTGTTCTTCAAGATATAACCTCGTAACAGACCATCAGGTCTCCTGTTATCTGTCCTTCCCATGTACTGTCCTCCAGCAGATAACCTCGTCATGGACCATCAGGTCTTCCGTTATCTGTCCTTCCCATGTACTGTCCTCCAGCAAATAACCTCGTCATAGACCATCAGATCTGATATCTGTCCTTCCCATGTAATGTCCTCCAGTAGATAACCTCGTCATGGACCATCAGGTCTCCTTTTATCTGCCCTTCTCGTGTACTGTCCTCCAGTAGGTAACCTGGAATATCAGATTGTGGAGAGACAGGACAGGAAATTGGGATGAAGAATTCAAGAAATTAGTTAATGAAAACTGTAATTTGGTTCTGAAGCTCTTATAGAGAGTAACATAATAGCCAATGAGAGTAAAGATATCGACCTTCCGTTTTTAATTTTCCAAACGAAGGAATAGAGAAGGGGGCCACATGAGGATATTCCTTTTAAAGCTCAATCCTCTGTTCTTAACGCTAGCTCGCTAACGCGGGAAATGGCGAATATGTATCCTTTACCATTCTCCTTCAGGACTCCCTCTATGGGGCTCTCGCAGCGCCCAGGAAGCGAGCTACGTCTACCAGGCATGGACCACACATCAAAAAATGTAATGATGTTATTTAGGTGTCTATGTGGGATGATTACATCTGTGTGTGGCCATATGTATATAGGTGTAGATATGCATCTGTGTATCGGGTCTGATACTCTTTTCCCTCTGTTTTTGAACGTTCACCCATCAATCTTTTTTCTCTTTTTTCTCTTTTTTTTTTTTTTTTTAAGAGAAAACCAGTTTTCAGAATTCTTCAGTTACTGTCTCATCTTTACTGATGAGTTTCCTACACAAGAATTATTCAACATGTACAGGGAAAAACTATTTCACAGCAATTTATCACCTGTCTTATTGATATGCAAATGAATCTAATACAAGAGCAGAGGATAAGACACTTTAATATCTTAGCTATGATCACATTTGATGCAAGTTGCACCTAAATACGCTTTTATTTTCAACGGTGCAAACCGTAAGTGAGACTTCTGTTCCTCGCTGGTCTGTCGGACCTGAAATGAACAAGTGATACGATTGTTTCTGAAGGAACAAAGATATGGAGAAAACACCTTTCGTGAATCGTGGTGACAAGACTGAGTTAATAAGACGCTCGATTTAGCCACACGATCTAAGATTACGAGCATCACTCATCATCTTACATCGTCTGCTTATGTTTGATGAATTGTACTAAAGGCAAATGGTTCCGTTTTTCTGTTGTAAATGATGATTTGCTGTTGCTCTCTCTCTCTCTCTCTCTCTCTCTCTCTCTCTCTCTCTCTCTCTCTCTCTCTCTCTCTCTCTCTCTCTCTCTCTCTGGTGTTCACGGTGATATGATTAATGAGGGACACAAAGTAGTTAATTGCCTTATATAGGAGGCAATAAAGTAGGTGGTAAATGTTTACTGTTCTCATAAGGAGATGAAGAAAATTTAATCCTGATATAATGGCGATTGAGGAGACTGTAACCCTGATGTATGAGGGAGGTGGGGGAAGTTATAGTGCTGGTGTGGTGGTCGTCCTGGGTCGTCATGGGTGGAGGGAAGGAAGGAGGTACTGTGGTCGTATGGAGAAGGAGGGGGTTGTGTTCGTGGGGGGGAGGGACGTATGGTTCTATGGGGGAAGAAGGTGGTCATGTGGTCGTAAGGGTAAGGATGCATGTGGTTGTATGGGGGGGAAGCAAGGAAGATGTGTGGTCATAGAATGTGCTCTGTGTCTTTACCATTTGTTTTCACACTTTGTGTTGCGGGGAGAGAGTTTTGCGCTGTGTTGCCCCGTTTCTTAACCGTACATACCATGACTTTACTCCTTACACATTCATATACTACACAGCAACTTACTCTTCACACACACACACACACACACACACACACACACACACACACACACACACACACACACACACTAGTTTGAACCAGGTACGCTTTTCTCAATCAACTCCGAGGGCAGGATGGACACCTATGTTGGATGAAGGCCGATCGCCGCGCTCATGACTCATGGTCAGTGTGTGTGTGTGTGTGTGTGTGTGTGTAGACCTGTCTTTTGTTGTGTTTGCCCTCTATATAAGTCTGCCTTCTAAATATGTCTTCCCATCCATATGTTTCTTTTAAGTATATGTTCCTTCTCCCCCCCCCCCCCCCTCTCTCTCTCTCTCTCTCTCTCTCTCTCTCTCTCTCTCTCTCTCTCTCTCTCTCTCTCTCTCTCTCTCTCTCTCTCTCTCTCTCTCTCTCTCCACCCAGGGGACGCTGTTACTGACCAGTAGCCACCATATGACCACTGGGAACGCTCAGACACACACCAGAATCAGTTATCTACATCAAAGCAATTTGTTATCACATCCAGTTTGGTGTTATCTTCATTGCCCATGCCTACATCTACCTGTGCCAAAAATAACCTCGCCTCTGCTTTTCACATCTTTATTCAATTTTTGGTTCGCATATTGATGAGGCTTAACGTGAAAAACCATAATTTTATTCATACTATTTAAATGTAAAATGAAAGGTTGACTGCTTGTGCTAATTGCTAAAGCATTTTGCAGTGTATTTCGGAAAGAGGGACACGAACGAATGCGAATTAATGAAAAAAATTGTACGTGTATATCAAATATCGCGATTTCAGGATATATTTTTTTTTATTGATTGGGGAGGGAGGGGGCTGATGCAAATGCAATATGTGTGTTTGTGTGTGTAATTATTAGACACTTATTTTGTCATCATTGCCCATTAATTCCAGCTAGAGAAATTGTCTGCTCACGTCCCGGCGTACACTTCCCTTGTCCATCTTCCAGTTGTACCCCATCGTGTTCTGGCCATCTCTGATGACGTCGAGGAACTGTTGTGTGTCACCTTCGTCAAGGCCTCTCAGACACTTACCTGTGGTACATCAAGTCTTTCCTTGTCATACTTTCCTCCAGTTAGTGTGGGTTGAGGGTCTCCCTTCTCTCTCTCTTTGTACCTCACTACACTCAGGTCGGCTGTCATTCTCCTATGGACCTTCTGCAGGAGTTCTGCTCGGCTCCTCAGGAGCTATAAGACCAGACTATTGTGGTATAAGACCAGCTTAAGACTGGGTGTAAGTCAGTGTATAATACCTTCCCAAAATCTCTCATTATCAGTGAACTTGAAGACGATCGTGTTTAACACCGACCACCATGTACTTTGCTTCCCTCACGATCCCTTCTGACACACACAGCTCTGGCGACCAGTTCGGCGTGATGGTAACTCTTAGATCCCTTTCAGAAACCACGGCCCTTGTAACGCATTTCTTCTGGTATAATACCGAACATCTGTTCATTCTAAACCCCTTGCCAGGTTCATGATTTTTCGTTGTCCAATGATGAATTTCGAGTGCCATTTGTCCGACCACTGTCTGCTGTATCTTGTTTCTTTGCTCTGGACTTCAATATGCAGAAACGAAATCTAGTTGTAGCCTCTGTTATCGAGCTATACCCTATATTTACAACCTGAGTAGCTATATACGCGTCTATAGTGTTCCATAGATGTCTTATATGCGTAATAGTCTCTGTTGCTTCGCACTTCTTTCAAAAAAAGGAAGTGAAATATATTATAGTTTCTTGAAGTCTCTTTAAACAAAATCTTCCTCTACATTTACAACTACAGTTTCTGTGTAAGCATCCCACAGCTGTTGCACAAACGTCACACATAACGTTTTGGTTGCAACGGAAATAGAAGTCTATGTCTCTCCCATTCATGTCGGGAAGTAAATCAGTTCCACAAGGGAAATGAAATGAGTGGATTCATTCTCCCTGCATCTGTTGCAACATTTAAACCTTTTCTAATGCAACATTGAGCAGTATTATTTACGCTCTCATACGTATGCATATATATGCGTCTATTTAGGTGCATATATATGCGTCTATCTAGGTGTATATTCGTGCATCTTGATGAACATTTTCATATACTTTTTATGTATAGATTTGCTTCTGAGTTTATTCAGGAAAGGATTTTACTTTTTTACGTATTAAAATTCGCATTTTCACTGGTGTATGAAAACGAACGCATTCGTGTATGGTAGTATTCGTTTATGAGGCATGCAAGCCCCGTTTATCATTCGAGTACTGTATGCACTTAGTATACCTTTTATCATTCGTGCCCGAAATGGATATCGTCATTCATGATTTGTGTTTAAAATGAATATACTCTCTTGTCATACGTGTATGAAATATGTATTACTCTTATCATTCGTGTATGAAACAAGAGTTCCCCACTATCATTCGTGTATGAAAGGAGCAATTGCTTCCATCATTCGAGTGTGAACTAAGAATGTACTATCATTCGTGTACGAAATAAGAAATCTCTTCTGTCATTCATGTACGAAAAGAACATTTGATTATGTCATTCGAAAATGAAATAAGAATTCAATCGTATTTTAACCCATGTGAATGAATTAGATGGTCAGAGAGATCACATGTCTGTTGAACACTATCTCAACCTATAATGATTACAAGATATCTAAAATGTCTTAGATCTGACTCCTGTTCTGTTTGTATGTATAAAGCAATGAGCCTCTTAACCTGCATGCTTAAAAGTACTTGCATTTTGTTCCTTTATACTGAAAGGAGTGATAACTAATTTTCTTTCTAATGGATTAATTACCTGACTCCGTAAGAAATGACGGTACTGCCCTTGAGTACCACGGTACGACCCTTGAATACGATGGTACAACCCTTGGGTATGGTGACCTTGGTCTTTGACCACGACCTTGAAAGGTCACCGTTCCCTTTATTGGACCTATTTTATTCTTCCATTCTTCCATTCATGAGATTTCTATAGTGAAAGGTTACTTAACACTAAGAAGTACATGGGAAAGGCAGATATAACAGAAGACCTGATGGTCTATGATGAAGTTATCTACCGAAACGCACTACATAGAAAGGACAGATAACAGAAGACTGAACGGTCTATGACGAGACTATCTGCTGAAGGAGAGTAACAGTATCCCGAACTCCTAATGCTTAAGAAAGAGACAGGACAGTAATGCAGAAGGCTCCTTCCCATCCACAACTCCCCTCCGGCATATCTATATAGATGAAGACAATATAGAAAGTAGAAGGCTCTCCATCATCCAGTACTCCCACATCATCAGACAAGTAAAAGCAAACCAGAACGGCTTGAGGGGAGGTCGACATTCCCCAGCGTCTCTCTGTCTATCATCATCAAGTACACCAGGTTTCTTAGTCTCCACATTAGCTCAGTCAGATCTGGGGCCCTTTGGCAGAGAGAGGCACAGCAGCAGTTTCACACTATCCTGATGTTTTCTTAACTACATTAGATTCTCTTCCCCGGTGCGTCAGAGATTTCAAACTCTTGTCTGAAACTTTATAACTCTATCCCTTTCACATCAGCACAAGAAGGCGTTCCCTTTGGTTCACTGACCTTGAAGGTTTGAGTTATCATCCCAGGTATTACCTCAGTGTGGTGGGGATAATGTTGGTGTTATACATTCGAGTGTGAAAGAAAATGAATGTTGTAAGCCTTCTGGCATGTCTGATTCTGTAATATTTTAGATAGATCAATATGAGATCCTTTAACGAAGATATTTGTGGACAGTAGTGATGATAGGTGCTTGGAGACCTGGGGAGGCGTTTGTTGTTGGGCAAAGATTTTGGAGTGATGAGGGGAGGGACAGGTTTTGCGAGTCGAAGAATTTTGAAGGGTTTGTTGTAGAGTTCTTTGGAGTCTTCACCGAAAGGACGGGATTTAGGAGCTTAAGACTTTGAAGGGATTTGTTGGAGGGTATTTGTGAGTGGTGACTGGAGGAAGGGGTTTTCAGTCTATTTGTTGAAGATTTTGGAAAAGTTTCGACGTGTCCATTTGGGCGAGAATCGTTAATTTTGCAGCCTCTTTAGATAAAAAAAAAAAAAGACACTTTTTCAGTACTGACTCAAAATCATGCCTTTGTGGAATTTAGTAGGAGGTAAATGATGAAAAACCGAAATTCCGTTTTTCATATACAACTTTACTGTATTTCTTATCTATATTTTTGTATGAGACAATATTATTGGTGTGCTAATGCCTTCCACGTATTAATTCACTGATAAAGACTACATATCAAGACGCGTAGTGGAGGAGAATCTCAGTGTGTTTCATCTTTTGCTCAAAATCTTTCGATGGCTGAAGGCGATGTTGTCGCTCTGTTAGACTTAAGATTATTCAGTCCTGAGGGAGAGTCGACCTCGAAGGCCTTGGCCAAGGAATTGTTTCTCTTTTCGATTTATGAATCCTTCTCATTCTTCATTCCTACTCATTTATCAGTCATTATTGGTCAATCATTCTTATTTATCAGTCCTTTTCACTTATCATTGCATCCCATTTATCAATCCTTCTCATATATAAAGCCTTTTCAGTTATCAGCCCTTCTATTTCATCACTCCGTCTCATTTATCAGTCATTCTCATTTATCAGTCCTTCTCACTTATATCATTCCTTCTCATTCACCCATCCTTTCCACCTATCAATCCTTCTCAAACCTCTGCTGGCACTTGCTACAGAGGGAGTTTTATTTTCCCAGGTCTTACGAGAATGGTTTATGAACGATCACTCTCCCACTGTCTATTTCACAATGGGAAATCATCAGTTTACGTCAGCTGTTTGTTCTGCTTGAAGTAGGACAGCGAGGGGTGTTATGGGTAGTGACCCATGGGTGGGTAGATTGTGCATGAGGCAAGAAGTAAGCAAGTAGATCTCTTGTGTATAAAGCAAGAGGTAAACAAGCAGATCTATTGTGTATAAGGCAAAAGGTAAGCAAACAGATCTATTGTGTATCTATTGCGACAGGGGGCAAGCAAACAAATCTAATGTTTGTAATTCAGCAGGTAAGCAAGCAGATCTTTCCCCAAACAAGCAGAAAGAACCCCTGATGTTCTCAACATCAAGCAGAGGGATCCCCTGGTATCATCAAAGGCAGAAGGCACCACTGATATCCTGAGGATCAAGCAGAAGGAATTCCTGGCAGGAATTATATGTCCTTTCCTTTTACACGTCCCATAAAACCTGATGTGGTGACATTAAGGACCATATAAACCTTCTGCTGTCAGAGTCTTTCCATCTTCCATTGTCTTTCCCCCTTCCTCATCCACGGGCCCTGTCTTCTTCCCATCAGTTCCCCATGTACGCTTCTTGTCTTCTTCTCCTCTCCCGTCTGCGGCCCCATTTTCTTTCACATCGGTTCGCATTTATGGATCCTGTCTTCTTCGTCACTCCTCTCTATCCCGTCTATTGGTTCCATCTTCTTATCGGTTCCCGTGCATGGTTACCGTCTTCTACCTTTCTCCCATCCATGGGTCCATCATCATCCCCCCCCCCCTCTCTCTCTCTCTCTCTCTCTCTCTCTCTCTCTCTCTCTCTCTCTCTCTCTCTCTCTCTCTCTCATCCATGGCCCCATCATCTTCCCATCTTCTCCTCCCTAAACCCTTTAGGTACGACGACTTTCTGCTTTCCCTCAGAGCTAAGTCACTGTCGTACTCATGGTATTTAGAGCCAAGTTATCGTCTTCAAAGGGTTAATTCACGGCATGAGATAAGTCATCGTACTTAATGGGTTAAGTCAGTTTTTAGAGATAAGTCTTCGTTCTTCAAGGGTTAAGTCACCGTGTCTAAATAAGTCATCGTGCTCAAGGGGTTAATTCACTTTATCTAAGCCTAATCCATCGCGCTCAAAGGATTAAGTCACCG